>NW_025728642.1:0-67735 GCF_021461385.2 Schistocerca piceifrons
TTAGTGGCCCTGAAAAGGGCCGTTTTTGTTTGTGCGGTGCGGTGCCGCGGCGCGGTTTAGGCGCGCTCGCCGCGGATGCGGCGCGCGAGCTGGATGTCCTTGGGCATGATGGTGACGCGCTTGGCGTGGATTGCGCACAGGTTGGTGTCTTCGAAGAGGCCGACGAGGTAGGCCTCGCTGGCCTCCTGCAGGGCCATGACTGCGGAGCTCTGGAAGCGCAGGTCGGTCTTGAAGTCCTGGGCGATCTCGCGCACTAGGCGCTGGAATGGCAGCTTGCGGATGAGCAGCTCTGTGCTCTTCTGGTAGCGCCTGATTTCTCGCAGGGCGACGGTGCCCGGCCTGTAGCGGTGGGGCTTCTTGACGCCTCCGGTGGCGGGCGCGCTCTTCCTCGCCGCCTTGGTGGCGAGCTGTTTGCGCGGCGCCTTTCCGCCGGTGGACTTGCGGGCCGTTTGCTTTGTGCGGGCCATAGCGGTAGCGGAGCGGCGTGCGTGGAGGTTAGGTGCGGCGCGGCGTCCGGTGCTGCCTTGACAACGGGCCCCGCGCGCCTCCGTGCTGCGCTTATATGCCCTCGGTTGCGCGTGGTGGGGGGGAGGGCGGGCCAGAGTCTATATAGGGGGGCGGCGGGCGCGCTGGGCGCAGACCGTAGCCGACTCGCCAGCCGCTGCAGCTGCTGTTTGTGCACGTTTTGCTTTGCCCGAGGAAGGAAGGATGACAGGCCGCGGCAAGGGAGGAAAGGGGCTCGGCAAGGGTGGCGCCAAGCGGCACCGCAAGGTGTTGCGCGACAACATCCAGGGCCATCACGAAGCCCGCCATCCGCCGCCTGGCTCGCAGGGGCGGCGTGAAGCGCATCTCTGGTCTGATCTACGAGGAGACCCGCGGGGTGCTGAAGGTGTTCCTGGAGAACGTGATCCGCGACGCGGTGACGTACACTGAGCACGCCAAGCGCAAGACTGTGACGGCCATGGACGTGGTGTACGCCCTGAAGAGGCAGGGGCGCACCCTGTACGGTTTCGGCGGTTAGGCTGCGTCGCAGCGGGCGCTGGCCTTCCCGCGGCCGTGCTTGTGGGTGGGAGAGACTAGGAAACGGCCCTTTTCAGGGCCACCACACTGTTCGGAAGTTGAAAAGTGCGAAAGAGTCTGTGTTGTTTGTTTGTTTGTTTCTTTCTTTCACGTTTGAGCGACGTGATGTGACTGGGAGGGGAGAAGGAAAGGAAACGTGTCATGTGGCTGGCTGTGTGTGGGAGCTGCTTCGTTTGTGTTTGTTATTGTGTGTCGTTGTATCGATCGCGACGGAGATGGCGGGCTGTGTGTTGTTGTGCGAGAGGCGGTGATTATTTGCTTGCGTGGTTTGGCTCTGTGTGTTTGCGGCGGCGTTGGGGTTTCCGAGGCAAGGCGTGTGGGCACAGGCGGCCGGATCAGCTGTTTCGTTCGTGTCGACGGCCGTTGCGCGCGGGAGTGGAGGGCGGTGTGTCGACACGCCTCCCTGTAACAATGGTCATTATTGCTGCCGTTGTCGTTTGGAAGGCGACTGCGACCGTGCAAAATGAATGAATGTGTGTGTGTGTGTGTGTGTTTGTTGGGCCACACGGGCTGTGTGGACGACAAGATGGCGGACGTGCGCCGGCGGCGGCTGTGCTGTGAAAGTGCAAAGTTAAAACAAAACAAGGTGCGGCGAGGACGACTGAAATTTTGCTTTGGACGTAGGTTTGTGTGGTGGCCCTGAAAAGGGCCGATTGTTGTGGGCCGGGCCGAGCCGAGCCGGCAAAGCGCGTTGCGTGCAGGGGAGCACGCGGCGCTGCGATTGCCTTGGCCTCCTTTAGGCCTTCTTCTCGGTCTTCTTTGGCAGCAGGACGGCCTGGATGTTGGGCAGGACACCACCCTGTGCGATGGTGACGCCCGACAGGAGCTTGTTGAGCTCCTCGTCGTTGCGGATGGCAAGCTGCAGGTGGCGCGGGATGATGCGCGTCTTCTTGTTGTCGCGGGCCGCGTTTCCGGCCAGCTCGAGCACCTCAGCCGCGAGGTACTCCATGACGGCGGCGAGGTAGACGGGCGCCCCGGCGCCGACGCGCTCTGCGTAGTTTCCCTTGCGCAGGAGGCGGTGGATTCTGCCGACCGGGAACTGGAGCCCAGCCCTGCTTGAGCGGGACTTTGACTTGCCCTTGACTTTGCCTCCCTTTCCGCGTCCGGACATGGCGATGGGCTAGCGACGGTGCACACGAAACGGAAACGAAAACGACCGGTGCGAGCGGCAGCGAGTCCGAGCAGCGGAGTGCGTGCCGGCGCAGCCGGGGTGGGGGTGCTTTATGGGCTCGGGTGCGGCGGCCGGTTGCGCGCGCGCCCCATTGGTCGGCGGCCGCAACAGGGCGAGCTGGTAAAGGTGCGGCGGCGGCTGGCGGCGGGTGCCACTGTGTGGGGAGACGCTGACTAGAGCGGAGCGCTTGCTACTGGTGTTGCTGCTGCCGTACGTTCGTTCGAGATGCCGCCCAAGACTAGCGGGAAGGCCGCCAAGAAGGCTGGCAAGGCGCAGAAGAACATTTCGAAGGGCGACAAGAAGAAGAAGCGCAAGAGGAAGGAGAGCTATGCCATCTACATCTACAAGGTGCTGAAGCAGGTGCACCCTGACACGGGCATCTCGTCGAAGGCGATGAGCATCATGAACAGCTTCGTGAACGACATTTTCGAGCGCATTGCGGCCGAGGCTTCTCGCCTGGCGCACTACAACAAGCGCTCGACCATCACGTCCCGCGAGATCCAGACCGCTGTGCGGCTGTTGCTGCCTGGCGAGCTGGCCAAGCACGCCGTGAGCGAGGGCACGAAGGCGGTGACCAAGTACACGAGCTCCAAGTAAGGAGGTGGCTCTGGAGTGGAAGGAAGGATGGAGAAGGCTCCTCCGTTGCGAGAGCGGCAAAACGGCCCTTTTCAGGGCCACCAACTTGCCTTTTGCGGAAGGCGGAATTGTTGTTGTTGTTGTTTGTGTGGGACGGCTGTGATGTATGTGTGCATTTTGATTGTGGGTGGGGGGGGGGGGCGCGTCAAAGCGTGTTGCGGGGGACGGCCACGAGGTTGGTCGCCGTGGCGTGGAATGGTGGCACGCCTCGTTGGAGTGGTTTTGACCCATTGGTGGGTGGTGTGTGTGTGTTACCTGTCTGCGAGGGGGGGACAGTGCGATCGGCGACTTTTGTGTCACCGTAACGACGGCCGTTTGCGGGTTTGTTTTTTGCACATCATACATGGCGAGGGTGAAATGTGAAATGTTTTTGTTTGGTTTTTTTTTTGCCGCCCACTATTCCCTTTGCTGTACGCCGAGTTTGACAATGGTGCGACGTAACTGCAGCGTGGAGGTGTGTGAGTGACGTTGAAATTGAACGTGCCATTAAGACGCATTGTTGTTGTATTGTACTGTACGTGTACGGCGACACGCACGATGATGTACCATTCGACTCTGATTTTTGATAGCCGTGTCTGACTGATTGCGTACGACGCACGCACACCGATGTCGTCATTCAAGATGCACGCGTGTCCAGTGCAGTACAGTAAGCGCGACGCTAGACGGCGGCGGCGCGGCGGCGGCGGCGGCGGCGGTCGTCGTTTGTTTGGCGAATGTCTGTACACGTGTTTGTCTGTGTCCATCCGGTATGTATGTGTTTGTTTGAAAGTGTTTTGTGTGTCGGTGACGTGGTCCGATCCGTCGCCCCCTGAGTAACTGTCGATCGGCGCGATAGACCGGCGTCACGCAACTGAACCGAAGTCTTGGGCACACCCGTCATACTGTTGTACACCGTCGCGCTGAGAACGGTGACGAAAGGTTGACTTTGATCGGTCGAATGTCTGGGCAGAACGTGAGGAATGAGGCAAGAGTGCAAGGAGGGGGGGCAAAAGAGAGAGGAAGGGAAAAAGGGGAGAAACGCATTCGTAGAGCAACGGAACGTTCCCGTGTCGGAGGCGTATTGGAGCCGCACTGAAATGCGTTTAACGGCGGCGCGGCTGCAAGTGTCTGCCGTGGTGAACGTTACCTTTGACGGCTGCATTGGGCTTTGCTTTTGCTTTTGCTTTCGCTTTCGCTTTCGCTTTCCCGGATGTACGTAACGTTTGTTGATATGGTTGTGAGGAAGAGTGTATGACAGTGCCGTGCCGTCCATGTTCGTGTGCCCTCCCATTGTGTGTATGCTATTGTCTGTGTACTTGAATGATGTATGTAGGTGTTAGTGGACATGTTTCACCAGTGGGGGGAAATGGATCGTCGATAGTTGGCGTCACTCTGTCACGGTCGAGATGACGCACCCTCCGTACAGAAAGGTGTCGAGAAAGTGTGTGTGTGTGTGTGTGTGTGTGGTGTGTGTGTGTGTGTGTGCGTCCGTGAATTGGCAGTGTTTGGAGGTGGCGTGCCCTGCATGTGGCCCGGAAGGCTGTTCGTTTGGCGGTAGTGTTGTGTGGGACAGGGGAGGGGCATGCGTAACGCTGCTGGCATGGCATTTCGGGAGATGGGAGGGGCAAACGAGGAGCGGCGGCCAAAGAAAGGCGGGACGGGGAGGGGCGCGGTGGTGGGTGGCTTGCGCCTGTGCTCGGCGTTGTGGTTTGTGCAAAAGAGGAGGAGAAAAACAATGAGTTGCCAGGGAGGGGAGCGGTGTTGTGTTTGTGGTTGTCGTGGTGTAGCCGCAGACGCGGCTGTCAGTGAACGTGGCGAGACGGACGGATGCGCGGAGGGGCGGGGGGCGGCGCATTTCGCCGGTGCCGTGCCGTGCCGTGCCGTGCCTGACAGCCGCGTGGTCGCTGTGTTGTTGGTGGCGTGGGGGCGAGGAGAGTACCGTACGGGTGTGCTTGTGCGCCGGAAATGGCACACTGCGCCTGCCCGTCTTGGAGGCTGATGGCTGTGGTGTGGAAATGGGGCGCGGTGATGTTGAAGCAGTTGAAGGACAGAAAAGAAACCAAGAAAACGGGAGGCGTGATGCGGCGGTGGTGGTGAGAGCGGGAAAAACAAAACAAACAAAAAAAAAAACAACAAAAAAAAAGAAGGAAAAACAACAAGAAACAAAAAAGAAAACAAAAAAGTCTATCAATATTAGAATGTAAATGGAAATGGAAATGGACCCAGGTATAACCTCCCTGCACAAATAGCAGAGAGTCCGATGATAATAGAAATGTGCCAGAATGTTAACGTCCCTACAAAACAAACCCAACGATAATATTAATGAAAGAATGAACCGTATGTAACATTGCAACAGACATAATGAAACCTGATAAATTGTATAAGGGCAGCAGCGTTGACCTTTGGCCCTGTATTCAGAATAAAAAGAGCCAAAGATCGTCACCCCAATGAAAAAGACACTGAAACACGTATGTAACATAGCAGCGATGGCGAGACATTGTAGCATCTGTGACCAGAGAGTTTGCGCTGGACCGCGCGAGTGTTGCGAGCGGTTCTCAGTCAGTCAGTCAGTCAGTCAGTCAGTCGGTCGGTCGTTGCGAGTCTGTAGGTCTGTCTAGTTGAGGGCTGTACTCTGTCAGTAGTCGTCGCGTGCAGTACGCTAATAGTCGTCATGCAGAGCGGTCGGTCAGTAGTAGCAGCCGAGTGCGGTTGTGTGATGTAGGCGGTCGGCAACACTGGTCAAGATGGTGAATAAGGTATACTGTGAATTAATATAATCATTAGATAATGAACAATTTTATTTATTGTAATTATTCTCCAACAAGTTCCCCAATAATAATTTTTATTTCAAAAGCATTTTTCAAACATTTAATTTTTTATTGAACTGAAGAGTTCGTTGCACTTCACATTTCATTCCACTTCTTTGAAGAAAAATTTCACTAAAATCACAAAAAAAAAAAGAGAATATTATTATTTGCAATGCAGTTCCTCCAAGCGCTGCGCAACAAACAAGAGCAGAAATGTGACATCCATTTATTCTGAGGTAAGACTTTAATTCTGATTGTTTTGCACAGGGCCAAAGACCGATATTTCGGTTTATTGAAGTTTCTTGTCACTGAACGGACTTTTAAATGTTGTGAAGAATTTATATTTGAGTCAGATTGCGAATTTAACATTTTTGTTGCCATTTTCAATACCTCTCATTGTGGGCGAGGTTACAATTAGCGCAATGTCCATTAGCATCCGTAAATAACATTGTCCATTATTTTAAATTTTGCGGGGAGGTTACAACGCACAAAAAAAAAAAAAAAACAAAACAAAAAATTGCATTTGTATCCGCTCCTCAATTGTAGATACCCTTACACAGCTGTGTGCAATGAATGAGTGCTGGCTGGTAATTAATTGCACTCCTTGGAGGGAAATGCCATAGGAAGTAGTCTTTAAAAAGTGAATGTTTTTCGTTAAAAGACAAAAGTTACTTTAGAAAAAAGTAATAGTGGGGCTTTTTGTCGTTGAACAAAATAAGTACAATGAACATACGTTATCAGATTTGCGCAAAATGCAGCTTCACACCACCTTTTGATTATAACACAATATACTATACATCGTCCCCGAACCGTGACCAGAGTCGCGAGACGAGCAGAGCACGCCGCCGACGCCCGCTCAGTACAACCGTCCACCCGCTACTACTGTCGACCGACTACTACCTCTCCCGACTCGCGCTACAATATATATAACAACTGTTCCTGGCGACCCGGTGCGTGCCACTACTGTCGTCTGGCGCGGTCCAAGCGCCGACTAGCAACGATAAATAACTCTCTGGTCAGACAGAGATGCTGTCATGCCTCGCCATCGCTCTGGTAATGAATACATACGTGTTGCAGCGTGCGTACCACCGGAACACGCAGTGGCGGAGCCAAAGACTGTGTTGTCGAGGTCGAGTGCGAGCGGGAAGAGAGGCAGCGTCGGCACGGAGATGCAAGCGAGCGCGAGACGCACGGGGGCTGCGGCGTGGCGCGTTTGCGGTCGGCGCCTTTGGTGGCAACGGCCGGGACAAGCAGCGGTGTATGGTGTGGTGCGGGGCGGACAGGGGCGGCGGTGGACGGGGAGGAGGCGGCGCGACGACGGCATGGGGGCGAAAACGGGACGGGGGACGGGGGACGGCGGATGTTGAGAGGCGTCACGCGCGGACAGGACACAGACACAGAGACACACAGATTGGAAAGGGAGGGTGCGCGGTAATAATAGTTGGGAATGTGCGTACCGTGCGGGACGGGAGTGGGCGAGGAACACGGTCGTGGCCCCTGTTTTGGGTGCGTGTGATGACGTCGGTGTGTTGTGGAAGGGAAGGTGCTGTGGCGGCGGCGCGTAATGGGCGTAGGCCGAAAAGAGAAAGGAACGTCGGCAGTGTGTTGGCAAGCGTCGGTTCGACTGCGACGTTGATGGGCAGGGCAGGGCGAGGTTAATGGTGGTAGGAGTAGGCGTGTGGGCGCACAAAATCTGCCGCTGCAGGCGGTGCCGTAACCGCCATGGCGGGAAGGAGAGAGGGCCAAAGAAAGAAAGAAAGAAAGAAAGAAAGAAGAAAACAAAAAAAAAAAAAAAAAAAGGAGGAGGGGGGGGGGCGAAAGTGGAGAGGCGGTGGTGTGAGAAGGGCGGGGGCGGAAGGAAGGCAGGAAGGACAAGAGGCGAGGCGACGGCTTGCTTTGTGTATCGGTCGGTCTCTGGCTATGCTTCGTTTTCTGCAGCAGGGTCGGTGCGCGGCGTGGCTCGCGGCAGTGGGAACGCCTGGCGGCTGGACGGCCAGCAATGCGGTTGGATGGGCGGCCACAGCACCGCACCTGTGCCCGAGGAGGAGACGCTGGCGGCGGGCCCTGAGGTGAGGCCGGCTCGGCTCGGCTGGGGCTGTGGATGTGTAGGTGTGCGCCGCTGCTGCAACAACGAGTAAAACGCGAGAAGAAGGGATGGCGGTAGAGAGAGGAAAAAAAAAAAGGTCGTGTTGTGTTGATGCGCAGGCAGACGCGTACAGAGAGACGAGCCCGGTCTGCAGCAGGGTGTGGCCGTGCCGAGTGCAGAGCAGCGGCGGCTCGGTTCGGTTCGGCCCGGCCCCGGCCCGGCGGGCCGCGCTGTTGTCGCGGACGTGAGCGCCCCCTGGCGGGTGGCCGGAGGCGGCGCGGCGTGTTGGACGTGTGGCTGGTGGCAGTGCACAATTTGCGAGTGGCTGGCGGTGTGGTGTGGCGGTTGGCGCGTCGGGCGGCGGAGAGAGAGAGAGAGGGGGAGGAGAGGTATGTGTTGCGGGCGCCCTTTGCTGCGCTGCGTCGTTGCGTGTGCCGTACAGGGCGGGGCGCTTGTCGACTGTGTGGGCGGTGTGGCGAATTGGCGTGAAACGGCTGCCGAGAGGTGTGTGGTAGCGAGCCGGGTCGGTGTCAGTGCGAAGGGGAATGTGCGTGCGTTTGGCGGTTTCGGTGTGCTTTTTGCGGCGTGAGAGTGGGGAATTAGTGGGGCCGGCTGTTGTGTTTGGTTCCTTGTGTCTTGTGTCGCGTAGCTTGATGGCAACGTGGAAGGACGCCGGTTTCGTTTCGAGCCTTGCGTGTGGTTGTCGACGTTGACTGGTTGGCGTGTGCATGTGTGGGTCGCGAGTGCGTTTTTGGCTGGCTGTGTGTGTGTGTGTGTGTGTGTGTGTGTGTGTGTGTGTGTGTGTGTGTGTTTTGGGGGGGAAGGGGGAGGCGGTGGTGAAAGTGCAGTCGTTGCCACGGGCGCGTCGTCGGGTGGGGCTGGGGCTGTGCGTCGTGGCGGAAAGGTGGTAGGTTGCGGGAAGCGAGCCCGTCGTTGACGGTGTCGCGTGAGTTGTGACTCGAGTGGGGCGCGGGGCGCGGGACAGGAGCAGCGTGCCGCTGCGTCGTGGTCGTCAGCAGAGGCTGTGCGTGTGCTTGTCCTTTTTGTGGGCGGTTCGTGCGAGGCGTTTTTTGTTTCGTGTTGCCCTAGTTGTTAGTTTATTTTTTTTTTGTGTTTGTTATTTTGAGACGACGACTGGTTGGTGGCGTGCGCGCGAAGTGGCGGTGTGCGCTTCCCGTGTCGTTTTGTTTTTGTTTGGTTTTTTTGTTTTGTGTGGTTTTTTTTGTTTGCACTGGGCCCCGGGGGGTGGGTGGGTGCGTGTGTGTCGATTGCCGGCTGGCGAAAGGTGCGCCATCGGCGGGGTGGGTCGCCGGCACAAGTAGAGGCGGCGGCGTTGTTGCTGTTGTTGTGTGGTGTTTGTTTTGTTCGGCTGTGTCGGCGAGCTGTGTTGCGGTGCGTGTGAATGGTGGTGCAAAAGTGCTGGCGTTGGGGCTGCGACTGCGACGGCGGCGAGCCGCGGGCGCGCATGATAGTGATGTTGTGAACAGCGGCTGTGTACGGTAGTGGTGTTGTTGTAGCACGACGTGCATCCGGGCCGGCGCGGAAAGCGCAGTTGCGGGCGGTTGCCCTTCGGTGCCAGCCATGTCGCGTGAGCGGCGGGTTGCTCTGGTGTCGACACGTGGTGCTCTGGGTTGTTGTGTGGTGCCCTTTGGCCGGTGGGGGGTGGTTCGCGTGTGTCTCGTTCGCGCTCGGTATCTGGTCGTGGTCGTGCTGCTCCCCCGTCTGTCGGCGGTTTTCGACGTCGTCTGTACGTTTTTGTTCGTTTGCGGCGTGCCTGCCGACGTCGTCCCGTCGCGACCTTTCAACCGAAAGTGTGGCGCCCGAAGGTGAACGAACGTAACCCTGACCTCGGCGCTTTACGCTGAGCCGAGCGAACCGAACCTAACCTGTGGTGTGGCGAGGTGAGCTCAGCCTGTGAGCCCCTAACGTCTACGTAAGGTAAGCTGTCCGGCTGACGCCTCACGTTTGAACGCTTTTTTTTAACCTAGCACTGACCCCTTAACCTAACGTGTAACCTAACCTAACCTCTGACGCCTGACGTGTTTGAATGCTTAACCTAAGTTTGACGCTTAACCTAACCCAAGTCCCCTTAACCTAACCCACGTCCACCTAACCCTAACCTAACTAGACGTGTAAACGTAATGTGTAACGCGTAACGTGTAAGGTCGGCTGTCGTGTGTGCTGACGGCAGATTGGGTTGGTCTGTAGATTCGGATTGCGGTTTGCCTCGGTCGAGGGGTTGGGTCGGAAGCGGCGAGGGGCGGCGGCGCCTGTTGCGCAGGCGGCGTCCGTTTGCGGCGGGCAATTGTTGATAAACGGCTGTGAATGTTGGCGGGCGAGAGGAGGAGGACGGCGCGCGATGTGGCCCGACGGCTGCGGGCCGATCGGAAACGGCGGGAGGGCGACGGAAGGCGATGGGGCGGCGGAGGCGCGTTTGCACGGCCGTCATCGCCGCACGCCTCGCTTGTGTGGCTGTGGCGCCGGCCGCGCTGGCCGGGCTGCCGCGGCGACGGTGTGGGAGTTTTGCCGAAGGTTTGGCCATTGTGGCGGGTCGTCGGCTGGGGCTGTGGGGGGCGGCATTTGGGCGGGGGCGGCGATTCTCGGCGGGCCGACCCAGGCTGTAGCGCGCGGTAGCTGCAGTTTGGCCGTGGTTTGCGGCGCTGCCGTGGCGACTGGTTGGCGACTGTGGTGTGGCTGTGTGTAGCCCCATCCTCGGTGGTTTGAAAGGCGCGGGCGGTTGTGGCGCAGGTTTGGGGCTGCTCCGCACAGGCTGTCGGACGTTGGGCGGGTAGCAAGCGCGGGGAGGCGCGGCGCGGCGGCGCGCAGAGTGGCGGCCGCTCTCTCGGCCGTCCGCGCCCGCCCGCGACACTGGCTGGGCCTTGTGATTCTCTGCTCTGCTGCTGTGCTGTGCTTGCGTGCCTGCCTGCCGTCCCGCTCGCTCTCGCTCTCGCTCTCGCTGTGTGTTACGCGCGTCGTCGAAATGGCAGATCAGGCGGCTACGAACGAGACTGCTGCGGCACCCGCCGCCACCGGCACTACGAAGAAGGCCAAGTCTGCGTCGTCTGCGAAGAAGCCGCGCGCCAAGCCTGCGCACCCGCGCACCTCTGAGATGGTGACGGCCGCCATCAAGAGTCTGAAGGAGCGCGGCGGGTCGTCGCTGCAGGCGATCAAGAAGTACATTGCCGCGCACTACAAGCTGGACGCGGAGAAGCTGGCGCCGTTTATCAAGAAGTACCTCAAGTCGGCCGTCGTGGCGGGCGAGCTGGTGCAGACGAAGGGGAAGGGCGCGTCCGGCTCGTTCAAGCTTGCCGGCGCCGGCGGCGGGGGGGCGGCCGAGGGCGGCAAGGCTCGTGCTGGCGGTGCCAAGAAGAAGCGCGCCGCTCCGGCCAGCAAGGAGAAGAAGGGCGCCCGTGCGGCCGGCGCAAAGAAGGCTGGTGGCGTGAAGGCGGCGACCGGTCGGAAGGCGGGCGCCGCCAAGAAGGCGTCTGCGGCGTCGGCCGCTCCCGCGGGTGCGAAGAAGGCGGCTGCGGCCAAGCCGGCCAAGGCCAAGTCGCCGTCGAAGGCGAAGAAGGCCGCCAAGGTTCCGACGAAGAAGCCGAAGGCGCCGCGCCCGAAGAAGGCGACGACGCCGTCTAAGGCGAAGGCTTCGCCCAAGAAGAAGAAGTAGAGTAGAGGAGAAAGAGATGGGAGAAAGGAAGGGTTTGGCGCTTGACTCCGTCGTCCCCACCCCCCGTCGTCGTCTAGTGGCGCGCAAGAGACGCGCGGCCCAAAACGGCCCTTCTCAGGGCCATCAAAGCACGTCGGGGAAGGTTTTGATTGTCGTGTTGCGTTTGGTGTGGGTGTCTGTCTGTCTGTCTGTCTGGCGTTTCTGTATGCCCGTGGGGATGCTGTTTGCGTGCCGTGGTGGTTGGATTGCGGGGGGTCGGTGGCGGGTGTGGGCGGCGGTAGCGGTAAGCGGTGTTGTTGTTGATTGTCGCCGTGTTTGTGGCGGCGGCCGACGGTTGGTTTTCTGTCACGTTGTTTTGTTTGAATACGTTGGTTGGCTTGCCTGCGTTCGTTCTTCTCGGATGTCTGTCTTGTCTAGTCGTGTCTGGTCTTTGTTGTTTTGTTCCTTTGTGTGTGTGTGTGTGTGTGTGTGTGTGTGTGTGTGTGTGTTATGTTTTGCAACGGGGGGCACGTTGAGATGTGGAAGGAGTCGGCGGGGATTTCGGTGGCGTGTAGAGCGAGCGAGCGCGCCTGCCTGGCCGTTGGCCGTCGGAGTGGAGTGCGGGTTTGTTTTTGTGTTTTCGAAACGAAAGCGGCGGCCGGCCGGCCAGCCACCCGTGCGGTGTGACGTCGGCCGTTGGGTATTGTGCGCTTTGAGCGCCGGGGAGGGATGATGTGTGATTGTTGCGCGCTGCTAAGCAGGCAGGCAGAGTGAGCGGGTGTGGCGGACGGACGGGAAGTGGTGGTTGTTGTTTTTGGGTTGCGGGGCGAGAGGCAGGCGACCGACAAAGTTTGCTCGCGACGGAGAGATGTTAGTGGCCCTGAAAAGGGCCGTTTTTGTTTGTGCGGTGCGGTGCCGCGGCGCGGTTTAGGCGCGCTCGCCGCGGATGCGGCGCGCGAGCTGGATGTCCTTGGGCATGATGGTGACGCGCTTGGCGTGGATTGCGCACAGGTTGGTGTCTTCGAAGAGGCCGACGAGGTAGGCCTCGCTGGCCTCCTGCAGGGCCATGACTGCGGAGCTCTGGAAGCGCAGGTCGGTCTTGAAGTCCTGGGCGATCTCGCGCACTAGGCGCTGGAATGGCAGCTTGCGGATGAGCAGCTCTGTGCTCTTCTGGTAGCGCCTGATTTCTCGCAGGGCGACGGTGCCCGGCCTGTAGCGGTGGGGCTTCTTGACGCCTCCGGTGGCGGGCGCGCTCTTCCTCGCCGCCTTGGTGGCGAGCTGTTTGCGCGGCGCCTTTCCGCCGGTGGACTTGCGGGCCGTTTGCTTTGTGCGGGCCATAGCGGTAGCGGAGCGGCGTGCGTGGAGGTTAGGTGCGGCGCGGCGTCCGGTGCTGCCTTGACAACGGGCCCGCGCGCCTCCGTGCTGCGCTTATATGCCCTCGGTTGCGCGTGGTGGGGGGAGGGCGGGCCAGAGTCTATATAGGGGGGCGGCGGGCGCGCTGGGCGCAGACCGTAGCCGACTCGCCAGCCGCTGCAGCTGCTGTTTGTGCACGTTTTGCTTTGCCCGAGGAAGGAAGGATGACAGGCCGCGGCAAGGGAGGAAAGGGGCTCGGCAAGGGTGGCGCCAAGCGGCACCGCAAGGTGTTGCGCGACAACATCCAGGGCATCACGAAGCCCGCCATCCGCCGCCTGGCTCGCAGGGGCGGCGTGAAGCGCATCTCTGGTCTGATCTACGAGGAGACCCGCGGGGTGCTGAAGGTGTTCCTGGAGAACGTGATCCGCGACGCGGTGACGTACACTGAGCACGCCAAGCGCAAGACTGTGACGGCCATGGACGTGGTGTACGCCCTGAAGAGGCAGGGGCGCACCCTGTACGGTTTCGGCGGTTAGGCTGCGTCGCAGCGGGCGCTGGCCTTCCCGCGGCCGTGCTTGTGGGTGGGAGAGACTAGGAAACGGCCCTTTTCAGGGCCACCACACTGTTCGGAAGTTGAAAAGTGCGAAAGAGTCTGTGTTGTTTGTTTGTTTGTTTCTTTCTTTCCGTTTGAGCGACGTGATGTGACTGGGAGGGGAGAAGGAAAGGAAACGTGTCATGTGGCTGGCTGTGTGTGGGAGCTGCTTCGTTTGTGTTTGTTATTGTGTGTCGTTGTATCGATCGCGACGGAGATGGCGGGCTGTGTGTTGTTGTGCGAGAGGCGGTGATTATTTGCTTGCGTGGTTTGGCTCTGTGTGTTTGCGGCGGCGTTGGGGTTTCCGAGGCAAGGCGTGTGGGCACAGGCGGCCGGATCAGCTGTTTCGTTCGTGTCGACGGCCGTTGCGCGCGGGAGTGGAGGGCGGTGTGTCGACACGCCTCCCTGTAACAATGGTCATTATTGCTGCCGTTGTCGTTTGGAAGGCGACTGCGACCGTGCAAAATGAATGAATGTGTGTGTGTGTGTGTGTGTTTGTTGGGCCACACGGGCTGTGTGGACGACAAGATGGCGGACGTGCGCCGGCGGCGGCTGTGCTGTGAAAGTGCAAAGTTAAAACAAAACAAGGTGCGGCGAGGACGACTGAAATTTTGCTTTGGACGTAGGTTTGTGTGGTGGCCCTGAAAAGGGCCGATTGTTGTGGGCCGGGCCGAGCCGAGCCGGCAAAGCGCGTTGCGTGCAGGGGAGCACGCGGCGCTGCGATTGCCTTGGCCTCCTTTAGGCCTTCTTCTCGGTCTTCTTTGGCAGCAGGACGGCCTGGATGTTGGGCAGGACACCACCCTGTGCGATGGTGACGCCCGACAGGAGCTTGTTGAGCTCCTCGTCGTTGCGGATGGCAAGCTGCAGGTGGCGCGGGATGATGCGCGTCTTCTTGTTGTCGCGGGCCGCGTTTCCGGCCAGCTCGAGCACCTCAGCCGCGAGGTACTCCATGACGGCGGCGAGGTAGACGGGCGCCCCGGCGCCGACGCGCTCTGCGTAGTTTCCCTTGCGCAGGAGGCGGTGGATTCTGCCGACCGGGAACTGGAGCCCAGCCCTGCTTGAGCGGGACTTTGACTTGCCCTTGACTTTGCCTCCCTTTCCGCGTCCGGACATGGCGATGGGCTAGCGACGGTGCACACGAAACGGAAACGAAAACGACCGGTGCGAGCGGCAGCGAGTCGAGCAGCGGAGTGCGTGCCGGCGCAGCCGGGGTGGGGGTGCTTTATGGGCTCGGGTGCGGCGGCCGGTTGCGCGCGCGCCCCATTGGTCGGCGGCCGCAACAGGGCGAGCTGGTAAAGGTGCGGCGGCGGCTGGCGGCGGGTGCCACTGTGTGGGGAGACGCTGACTAGAGCGGAGCGCTTGCTACTGGTGTTGCTGCTGCCGTACGTTCGTTCGAGATGCCGCCCAAGACTAGCGGGAAGGCCGCCAAGAAGGCTGGCAAGGCGCAGAAGAACATTTCGAAGGGCGACAAGAAGAAGAAGCGCAAGAGGAAGGAGAGCTATGCCATCTACATCTACAAGGTGCTGAAGCAGGTGCACCCTGACACGGGCATCTCGTCGAAGGCGATGAGCATCATGAACAGCTTCGTGAACGACATTTTCGAGCGCATTGCGGCCGAGGCTTCTCGCCTGGCGCACTACAACAAGCGCTCGACCATCACGTCCCGCGAGATCCAGACCGCTGTGCGGCTGTTGCTGCCTGGCGAGCTGGCCAAGCACGCCGTGAGCGAGGGCACGAAGGCGGTGACCAAGTACACGAGCTCCAAGTAAGGAGGTGGCTCTGGAGTGGAAGGAAGGATGGAGAAGGCTCCTCCGTTGCGAGAGCGGCAAAACGGCCCTTTTCAGGGCCACCAACTTGCCTTTTGCGGGAAGGGCGGAATTGTTGTTGTTGTTGTTTGTGTGGACGGCTGTGATGTATGTGTGCATTTTGATTGTGGGTGGGGGGGGGGGGGCGCGTCAAAGCGTGTTGCGGGGGACGGCCACGAGGTTGGTCGCCGTGGCGTGGAATGGTGGCACGCCTCGTTGGAGTGGTTTTGACCCATTGGTGGTGGTGTGTGTGTGTTACCTGTCTGCGAGGGGGGACAGTGCGATCGGCGACTTTTGTGTCACCGTAACGACGGCCGTTTGCGGGTTTGTTTTTTGCACATCATACATGGCGAGGGTGAAATGTGAAATGTTTTTGTTTGGTTTTTTTTTGCCGCCCACTATTCCCTTTGCTGTACGCCGAGTTTGACAATGGTGCGACGTAACTGCAGCGTGGAGGTGTGTGAGTGACGTTGAAATTGAACGTGCCATTAAGACGCATTGTTGTTGTATTGTACTGTACGTGTACGGCGACACGCACGATGATGTACCATTCGACTCTGATTTTTGATAGCCGTGTCTGACTGATTGCGTACGACGCACGCACACCGATGTCGTCATTCAAGATGCACGCGTGTCCAGTGCAGTACAGTAAGCGCGACGCTAGACGGCGGCGGCGGCGGCGGCGGCGGCGGCGGCGGTCGTCGTTTGTTTGGCGAATGTCTGTACACGTGTTTGTCTGTGTCCATCCGGTATGTATGTGTTTGTTTGAAAGTGTTTTGTGTGTCGGTGACGTGGTCCGATCCGTCGCCCCCTGAGTAACTGTCGATCGGCGCGATAGACCGGCGTCACGCAACTGAACCGAAGTCTTGGGCACACCCGTCATACTGTTGTACACCGTCGCGCTGAGAACGGTGACGAAAGGTTGACTTTGATCGGTCGAATGTCTGGGCAGAACGTGAGGAATGAGGCAAGAGTGCAAGGAGGGGGGGCAAAAGAGAGAGGAAGGGAAAAAGGGGAGAAACGCATTCGTAGAGCAACGGAACGTTCCCGTGTCGGAGGCGTATTGGAGCCGCACTGAAATGCGTTTAACGGCGGCGCGGCTGCAAGTGTCTGCCGTGGTGAACGTTACCTTTGACGGCTGCATTGGGCTTTGCTTTTGCTTTTGCTTTCGCTTTCGCTTTCGCTTTCCCGGATGTACGTAACGTTTGTTGATATGGTTGTGAGGAAGAGTGTATGACAGTGCCGTGCCGTCCATGTTCGTGTGCCCTCCCATTGTGTGTATGCTATTGTCTGTGTACTTGAATGATGTATGTAGGTGTTAGTGGACATGTTTCACCAGTGGGGGGAAATGGATCGTCGATAGTTGGCGTCACTCTGTCACGGTCGAGATGACGCACCCTCCGTACAGAAAGGTGTCGAGAAAGTGTGTGTGTGTGTGTGTGTGTGTGTGTGTGTGTGTGTGTGTGCGTCCGTGAATTGGCAGTGTTTGGAGGTGGGCGTGCCCTGCATGTGGCCCGGAAGGCTGTTCGTTTGGCGGTAGTGTTGTGTGGACAGGGGAGGGGCATGCGTAACGCTGCTGGCATGGCATTTCGGGAGATGGGAGGGGGCAAACGAGGAGCGGCGGCCAAAGAAAGGCGGGACGGGGAGGGGCGCGGTGTGGGTGGCTTGCGCCTGTGCTCGGCGTTGTGGTTTGTGCAAAAGAGGAGGAGAAAAACAATGAGTTGCCAGGGAGGGGAGCGGTGTTGTGTTGTGGTTGTCGTGGTGTAGCCGCAGACGCGGCTGTCAGTGAACGTGGCGAGACGGACGGATGCGCGGAGGGGCGGGGGCGGCGCATTTCGCCGGTGCCGTGCCGTGCCGTGCCGTGCCTGACAGCCGCGTGGTCGCTGTGTTGTTGGTGGCGTGGGGGCGAGGAGAGTACCGTACGGGTGTGCTTGTGCGCCGGAAATGGCACACTGCGCCTGCCCGTCTTGGAGGCTGATGGCTGTGGTGTGGAAATGGGGCGCGGTGATGTTGAAGCAGTTGAAGGACAGAAAAGAAACCAAGAAAACGGGAGGCGTGATGCGGCGGTGGTGGTGAGAGCGGGAAAAACAAAACAAACAAAAAAAAAAACAACAAAAAAAAGAAGGAAAAACAACAAGAAACAAAAAAGAAAACAAAAAGTCTATCAATATTAGAATGTAAATGGAAATGGAAATGGACCCAGGTATAACCTCCCTGCACAAATAGCAGAGAGTCCGATGATAATAGAAATGTGCCAGAATGTTAACGTCCCTACAAAACAAACCCAACGATAATATTAATGAAAGAATGAACCGTATGTAACATTGCAACAGACATAATGAAACCTGATAAATTGTATAAGGGCAGCAGCGTTGACCTTTGGCCCTGTATTCAGAATAAAAAGAGCCAAAGATCGTCACCCCAATGAAAAAGACACTGAAACACGTATGTAACATAGCAGCGATGGCGAGACATTGTAGCATCTGTGACCAGAGAGTTTGCGCTGGACCGCGCGAGTGTTGCGAGCGGTTCTCAGTCAGTCAGTCAGTCAGTCAGTCAGTCGGTCGGTCGTTGCGAGTCTGTAGGTCTGTCTAGTTGAGGGCTGTACTCTGTCAGTAGTCGTCGCGTGCAGTACGCTAATAGTCGTCATGCAGAGCGGTCGGTCAGTAGTAGCAGCCGAGTGCGGTTGTGTGATGTAGGCGGTCGGCAACACTGGTCAAGATGGTGAATAAGGTATACTGTGAATTAATATAATCATTAGATAATGAACAATTTTATTTATTGTAATTATTCTCCAACAAGTTCCCCAATAATAATTTTTATTTCAAAAGCATTTTTCAAACATTTAATTTTTTATTGAACTGAAGAGTTCGTTGCACTTCACATTTCATTCCACTTCTTTGAAGAAAAATTTCACTAAAATCACAAAAAAAAAAGAGAATATTATTATTTGCAATGCAGTTCCTCCAAGCGCTGCGCAACAAACAAGAGCAGAAATGTGACATCCATTTATTCTGAGGTAAGACTTTAATTCTGATTGTTTTGCACAGGGCCAAAGACCGATATTTCGGTTTAATTGAAGTTTCTTGTCACTGAACGGACTTTTAAATGTTGTGAAGAATTTATATTTGAGTCAGATTGCGAATTTAACATTTTTGTTGCCATTTTCAATACCTCTCATTGTGGGCGAGGTTACAATTAGCGCAATGTCCATTAGCATCCGTAAATAACATTGTCCATTATTTTAAATTTTGCGGGGAGGTTACAACGCACAAAAAAAAAAAAAACAAAACAAAAAATTGCATTTGTATCCGCTCCTCAATTGTAGATACCCCTTACACAGCTGTGTGCAATGAATGAGTGCTGGCTGGTAATTAATTGCACTCCTTGGAGGGAAATGCCATAGGAAGTAGTCTTTAAAAAGTGAATGTTTTTCGTTAAAAGACAAAAGTTACTTTAGAAAAAAGTAATAGTGGGGCTTTTTGTCGTTGAACAAAATAAGTACAATGAACATACGTTATCAGATTTGCGCAAAATGCAGCTTCACACCACCTTTTGATTATAACACAATATACTATACATCGTCCCGAACCGTGACCAGAGTCGCGAGACGAGCAGAGCACGCCGCCGACGCCCGCTCAGTACAACCGTCCACCCGCTACTACTGTCGACCGACTACTACCTCTCCCGACTCGCGCTACAATATATATAACAACTGTTCCTGGCGACCCGGTGCGTGCCACTACTGTCGTCTGGCGCGGTCCAAGCGCCGACTAGCAACGATAAATAACTCTCTGGTCAGACAGAGATGCTGTCATGCCTCGCCATCGCTCTGGTAATGAATACATACGTGTTGCAGCGTGCGTACCACCGGAACACGCAGTGGCGGAGCCAAAGACTGTGTTGTCGAGGTCGAGTGCGAGCGGGAAGAGAGGCAGCGTCGGCACGGAGATGCAAGCGAGCGCGAGACGCACGGGGGCTGCGGCGTGGCGCGTTTGCGGTCGGCGCCTTTGGTGGCAACGGCCGGGACAAGCAGCGGTGTATGGTGTGGTGCGGGGCGGACAGGGGCGGCGGTGGACGGGGAGGAGGCGGCGCGACGACGGCATGGGGGCGAAAACGGGACGGGGGACGGGGGACGGCGGATGTTGAGAGGCGTCACGCGCGGACAGGACACAGACACAGAGACACACAGATTGGAAAGGGAGGGTGCGCGGTAATAATAGTTGGGAATGTGCGTACCGTGCGGGACGGGAGTGGGCGAGGAACACGGTCGTGGCCCCTGTTTTGGGTGCGTGTGATGACGTCGGTGTGTTGTGGGAAGGGAAGGTGCTGTGGCGGCGGCGCGTAATGGGCGTAGGCCGAAAAGAGAAAGGAACGTCGGCAGTGTGTTGGCAAGCGTCGGTTCGACTGCGACGTTGATGGGCAGGGCAGGGCGAGGTTAATGGTGGTAGGAGTAGGCGTGTGGGCGCACAAAATCTGCCGCTGCAGGCGGTGCCGTAACCGCCATGGCGGGAAGGAGAGAGGGCCAAAGAAAGAAAGAAAGAAAGAAAGAAAGAAGAAAACAAAAAAAAAAAAAAAAAAAAAGGAGGAGGGGGGGGGCGAAAGTGGAGAGGCGGTGGTGTGAGAAGGGCGGGGGCGGAAGGAAGGCAGGAAGGACAAGAGGCGAGGCGACGGCTTGCTTTGTGTATCGGTCGGTCTCTGGCTATGCTTCGTTTTCTGCAGCAGGGTCGGTGCGCGGCGTGGCTCGCGGCAGTGGGAACGCCTGGCGGCTGGACGGCCAGCAATGCGGTTGGATGGGCGGCCACAGCACCGCACCTGTGCCCGAGGAGGAGACGCTGGCGGCGGGCCCTGAGGTGAGGCCGGCTCGGCTCGGCTGGGGCTGTGGATGTGTAGGTGTGCGCCGCTGCTGCAACAACGAGTAAAACGCGAGAAGAAGGGATGGCGGTAGAGAGAGGAAAAAAAAAAGGTCGTGTTGTGTTGATGCGCAGGCAGACGCGTACAGAGAGACGAGCCCGGTCTGCAGCAGGGTGTGGCCGTGCCGAGTGCAGAGCAGCGGCGGCTCGGTTCGGTTCGGCCCGGCCCGGCCCGGCGGGCCGCGCTGTTGTCGCGGACGTGAGCGCCCCCTGGCGGGTGGCCGGAGGCGGCGCGGCGTGTTGGACGTGTGGCTGGTGGCAGTGCACAATTTGCGAGTGGCTGGCGGTGTGGTGTGGCGGTTGGCGCGTCGGGCGGCGGAGAGAGAGAGAGAGGGGGAGGAGAGGTATGTGTTGCGGGCGCCCTTTGCTGCGCTGCGTCGTTGCGTGTGCCGTACAGGGCGGGCGCTTGTCGACTGTGTGGGCGGTGTGGCGAATTGGCGTGAAACGGCTGCCGAGAGGTGTGTGGTAGCGAGCCGGTCGGTGTCAGTGCGAAGGGGAATGTGCGTGCGTTTGGCGGTTTCGGTGTGCTTTTTGCGGCGTGAGAGTGGGGAATTAGTGGGGCCGGCTGTTGTGTTGGTTCCTTGTGTCTTGTGTCGCGTAGCTTGATGGCAACGTGGAAGGACGCCGGTTTCGTTTCGAGCCTTGCGTGTGGTTGTCGACGTTGACTGGTTGGCGTGTGCATGTGTGGGTCGCGAGTGCGTTTTTGGCTGGCTGTGTGTGTGTGTGTGTGTGTGTGTGTGTGTGTGTGTGTGTGTGTGTTTTGGGGGGGAAGGGGGAGGCGGTGGTGAAAGTGCAGTCGTTGCCACGGGCGCGTCGTCGGGTGGGGCTGGGGCTGTGCGTCGTGGCGGAAAGGTGGTAGGTTGCGGGAAGCGAGCCCGTCGTTGACGGTGTCGCGTGAGTTGTGACTCGAGTGGGGCGCGGGGCGCGGGACAGGAGCAGCGTGCCGCTGCGTCGTGGTCGTCAGCAGAGGCTGTGCGTGTGCTTGTCCTTTTTGTGGGCGGTTCGTGCGAGGCGTTTTTTGTTTCGTGTTGCCCTAGTTGTTAGTTTATTTTTTTTTTGTGTTTGTTATTTTGAGACGACGACTGGTTGGTGGCGTGCGCGCGAAGTGGCGGTGTGCGCTTCCCGTGTCGTTTTGTTTTTGTTTGGTTTTTTTGTTTTTGTGTGTTTTTTTTGTTTGCACTGGGCCCCGGGGGGTGGGTGGGTGCGTGTGTGTCGATTGCCGGCTGGCGAAAGGTGCGCCATCGGCGGGGTGGGTCGCCGGCACAAGTAGAGGCGGCGGCGTTGTTGCTGTTGTTGTGTGGTGTTTGTTTTGTTCGGCTGTGTCGGCGAGCTGTGTTGCGGTGCGTGTGAATGGTGGTGCAAAAGTGCTGGCGTTGGGGCTGCGACTGCGACGGCGGCGAGCCGCGGGCGCGCATGATAGTGATGTTGTGAACAGCGGCTGTGTACGGTAGTGGTGTTGTTGTAGCACGACGTGCATCCGGGCCGGCGCGGAAAGCGCAGTTGCGGGCGGTTGCCCTTCGGTGCCAGCCATGTCGCGTGAGCGGCGGGTTGCTCTGGTGTCGACACGTGGTGCTCTGGGTTGTTGTGTGGTGCCCTTTGGCCGGTGGGGGTGGTTCGCGTGTGTCTCGTTCGCGCTCGGTATCTGGTCGTGGTCGTGCTGCTCCCCCGTCTGTCGGCGGTTTTCGACGTCGTCTGTACGTTTTTGTTCGTTTGCGGCGTGCCTGCCGACGTCGTCCCGTCGCGACCTTTCAACCGAAAGTGTGGCGCCCGAAGGTGAACGAACGTAACCCTGACCTCGGCGCTTTACGCTGAGCCGAGCGAACCGAACCTAACCTGTGGTGTGGCGAGGTGAGCTCAGCCTGTGAGCCCCTAACGTCTACGTAAGGTAAGCTGTCCGGCTGACGCCTCACGTTTGAACGCTTTTTTTTAACCTAGCACTGACCCCTTAACCTAACGTGTAACCTAACCTAACCTCTGACGCCTGACGTGTTTGAATGCTTAACCTAAGTTTGACGCTTAACCTAACCCAAGTCCCCTTAACCTAACCCACGTCCACCTAACCCTAACCTAACCTAGACGTGTAAACGTAATGTGTAACGCGTAACGTGTAAGGTCGGCTGTCGTGTGTGCTGACGGCAGATTGGGTTGGTCTGTAGATTCGGATTGCGGTTTGCCTCGGTCGAGGGGTTGGGTCGGAAGCGGCGAGGGGCGGCGGCGCCTGTTGCGCAGGCGGCGTCCGTTTGCGGCGGGCAATTGTTGATAAACGGCTGTGAATGTTGGCGGGCGAGAGGAGGAGGACGGCGCGCGATGTGGCCCGACGGCTGCGGGCCGATCGGGAAACGGCGGGAGGGCGACGGAAGGCGATGGGGCGGCGGAGGCGCGTTTGCACGGCCGTCATCGCCGCACGCCTCGGCTTGTGTGGCTGTGGCGCCGGCCGCGCTGGCCGGGCTGCCGCGGCGACGGTGTGGGAGTTTTGCCGAAGGTTTGGCCATTGTGGCGGGTCGTCGGCTGGGGCTGTGGGGGCGGCATTTGGGCGGGGGCGGCGATTCTCGGCGGGCCGACCCAGGCTGTAGCGCGCGGTAGCTGCAGTTTGGCCGTGGTTTGCGGCGCTGCCGTGGCGACTGGTTGGCGACTGTGGTGTGGCTGTGTGTAGCCCCATCCTCGGTGGTTTGAAAGGCGCGGGCGGTTGTGGCGCAGGTTTGGGGCTGCTCCGCACAGGCTGTCGGACGTTGGGCGGTAGCAAGCGCGGGAGGCGCGGCGCGGCGGCGCGCAGAGTGGCGGCCGCTCTCTCGGCCGTCCGCGCCCGCCCGCGACACTGGCTGGGCCTTGTGATTCTCTGCTCTGCTGCTGTGCTGTGCTTGCGTGCCTGCCTGCCGTCCCGCTCGCTCTCGCTCTCGCTCTCGCTGTGTGTTACGCGCGTCGTCGAAATGGCAGATCAGGCGGCTACGAACGAGACTGCTGCGGCACCCGCCGCCACCGGCACTACGAAGAAGGCCAAGTCTGCGTCGTCTGCGAAGAAGCCGCGCGCCAAGCCTGCGCACCCGCGCACCTCTGAGATGGTGACGGCCGCCATCAAGAGTCTGAAGGAGCGCGGCGGGTCGTCGCTGCAGGCGATCAAGAAGTACATTGCCGCGCACTACAAGCTGGACGCGGAGAAGCTGGCGCCGTTTATCAAGAAGTACCTCAAGTCGGCCGTCGTGGCGGGCGAGCTGGTGCAGACGAAGGGGAAGGGCGCGTCCGGCTCGTTCAAGCTTGCCGGCGCCGGCGGCGGGGGGGCGGCCGAGGGCGGCAAGGCTCGTGCTGGCGGTGCCAAGAAGAAGCGCGCCGCTCCGGCCAGCAAGGAGAAGAAGGGCGCCCGTGCGGCCGGCGCAAAGAAGGCTGGTGGCGTGAAGGCGGCGACCGGTCGGAAGGCGGGCGCCGCCAAGAAGGCGTCTGCGGCGTCGGCCGCTCCCGCGGGTGCGAAGAAGGCGGCTGCGGCCAAGCCGGCCAAGGCCAAGTCGCCGTCGAAGGCGAAGAAGGCCGCCAAGGTTCCGACGAAGAAGCCGAAGGCGCCGCGCCCGAAGAAGGCGACGACGCCGTCTAAGGCGAAGGCTTCGCCCAAGAAGAAGAAGTAGAGTAGAGGAGAAAGAGATGGGAGAAAGGAAGGGTTTGGCGCTTGACTCCGTCGTCCCCACCCCCCGTCGTCGTCTAGTGGCGCGCAAGAGACGCGCGGCCCAAAACGGCCCTTCTCAGGGCCATCAAAGCACGTCGGGGAAGGTTTTGATTGTCGTGTTGCGTTTGGTGTGGGTGTCTGTCTGTCTGTCTGTCTGGCGTTTCTGTATGCCCGTGGGGATGCTGTTTGCGTGCCGTGGTGGTTGGATTGCGGGGGTCGGTGGCGGGTGTGGGCGGCGGTAGCGGTAAGCGGTGTTGTTGTTGATTGTCGCCGTGTTTGTGGCGGCGGCCGACGGTTGGTTTTCTGTCACGTTGTTTTGTTTGAATACGTTGGTTGGCTTGCCTGCGTTCGTTCTTCTCGGATGTCTGTCTTGTCTAGTCGTGTCTGGTCTTTGTTGTTTTGTTCCTTTGTGTGTGTGTGTGTGTGTGTGTGTGTGTGTGTGTGTGTGTTATGTTTTGCAACGGGGGGCACGTTGAGATGTGGAAGGAGTCGGCGGGGATTTCGGTGGCGTGTAGAGCGAGCGAGCGCGCCTGCCTGGCCGTTGGCCGTCGGAGTGGAGTGCGGGTTTGTTTTTGTGTTTTCGAAACGAAAGCGGCGGCCGGCCGGCCAGCCACCCGTGCGGTGTGACGTCGGCCGTTGGGTATTGTGCGCTTTGAGCGCCGGGGAGGGATGATGTGTGATTGTTGCGCGCTGCTAAGCAGGCAGGCAGAGTGAGCGGGTGTGGCGGACGGACGGGAAGTGGTGGTTGTTGTTTTTGGGTTGCGGGGCGAGAGGCAGGCGACCGACAAAGTTTGCTCGCGACGGAGAGATGTTAGTGGCCCTGAAAAGGGCCGTTTTTGTTTGTGCGGTGCGGTGCCGCGGCGCGGTTTAGGCGCGCTCGCCGCGGATGCGGCGCGCGAGCTGGATGTCCTTGGGCATGATGGTGACGCGCTTGGCGTGGATTGCGCACAGGTTGGTGTCTTCGAAGAGGCCGACGAGGTAGGCCTCGCTGGCCTCCTGCAGGGCCATGACTGCGGAGCTCTGGAAGCGCAGGTCGGTCTTGAAGTCCTGGGCGATCTCGCGCACTAGGCGCTGGAATGGCAGCTTGCGGATGAGCAGCTCTGTGCTCTTCTGGTAGCGCCTGATTTCTCGCAGGGCGACGGTGCCCGGCCTGTAGCGGTGGGGCTTCTTGACGCCTCCGGTGGCGGGCGCGCTCTTCCTCGCCGCCTTGGTGGCGAGCTGTTTGCGCGGCGCCTTTCCGCCGGTGGACTTGCGGGCCGTTTGCTTTGTGCGGGCCATAGCGGTAGCGGAGCGGCGTGCGTGGAGGTTAGGTGCGGCGCGGCGTCCGGTGCTGCCTTGACAACGGGCCCGCGCGCCTCCGTGCTGCGCTTATATGCCCTCGGTTGCGCGTGGTGGGGGGAGGGCGGGCCAGAGTCTATATAGGGGGGCGGCGGGCAAATGCCAGGATCTCAATACCCTCCCACGCGACAGAAAGCGATAGCTTATGACACGAGAGAGTCAGAACTAGATTAGGAACCCCAAACCCCAAATCTCTAAATAAAAAGTGCCACCACAGCATACCTTAAGTTAACATAAGGCACCAAAGAGCAATAGGCTCTCCATGTGCCCGCCTCACTCCCTCAGGGTGAGGAATGAAAAAAAAAAAAAAAAAAAAAAAAAAAAAAAAAAAAAAAAAAAAAAAAAACCGTAGCCGACTCGCCAGCCGCTGCAGCTGCTGTTTGTGCACGTTTTGCTTTGCCCGAGGAAGGAAGGATGACAGGCCGCGGCAAGGGAGGAAAGGGGCTCGGCAAGGGTGGCGCCAAGCGGCACCGCAAGGTGTTGCGCGACAACATCCAGGGCATCACGAAGCCCGCCATCCGCCGCCTGGCTCGCAGGGGCGGCGTGAAGCGCATCTCTGGTCTGATCTACGAGGAGACCCGCGGGGTGCTGAAGGTGTTCCTGGAGAACGTGATCCGCGACGCGGTGACGTACACTGAGCACGCCAAGCGCAAGACTGTGACGGCCATGGACGTGGTGTACGCCCTGAAGAGGCAGGGGCGCACCCTGTACGGTTTCGGCGGTTAGGCTGCGTCGCAGCGGGCGCTGGCCTTCCCGCGGCCGTGCTTGTGGGTGGGAGAGACTAGGAAACGGCCCTTTTCAGGGCCACCACACTGTTCGGAAGTTGAAAAGTGCGAAAGAGT
Organism: Schistocerca piceifrons; assembly: GCF_021461385.2. Classification (NCBI taxonomy): domain Eukaryota; kingdom Metazoa; phylum Arthropoda; class Insecta; order Orthoptera; family Acrididae; genus Schistocerca; species Schistocerca piceifrons. The sequence goes on from NW_025728642.1 coordinate 25,901, forward strand.
CTGTGTTGTTTGTTTGTTTGTTTCTTTCTTTCCGTTTGAGCGACGTGATGTGACTGGGAGGGGAGAAGGAAAGGAAACGTGTCATGTGGCTGGCTGTGTGTGGGAGCTGCTTCGTTTGTGTTTGTTATTGTGTGTCGTTGTATCGATCGCGACGGAGATGGCGGGCTGTGTGTTGTTGTGCGAGAGGCGGTGATTATTTGCTTGCGTGGTTTGGCTCTGTGTGTTTGCGGCGGCGTTGGGGTTTCCGAGGCAAGGCGTGTGGGCACAGGCGGCCGGATCAGCTGTTTCGTTCGTGTCGACGGCCGTTGCGCGCGGGAGTGGAGGGCGGTGTGTCGACACGCCTCCCTGTAACAATGGTCATTATTGCTGCCGTTGTCGTTTGGAAGGCGACTGCGACCGTGCAAAATGAATGAATGTGTGTGTGTGTGTGTGTGTTTGTTGGGCCACACGGGCTGTGTGGACGACAAGATGGCGGACGTGCGCCGGCGGCGGCTGTGCTGTGAAAGTGCAAAGTTAAAACAAAACAAGGTGCGGCGAGGACGACTGAAATTTTGCTTTGGACGTAGGTTTGTGTGGTGGCCCTGAAAAGGGCCGATTGTTGTGGGCCGGGCCGAGCCGAGCCGGCAAAGCGCGTTGCGTGCAGGGGAGCACGCGGCGCTGCGATTGCCTTGGCCTCCTTTAGGCCTTCTTCTCGGTCTTCTTTGGCAGCAGGACGGCCTGGATGTTGGGCAGGACACCACCCTGTGCGATGGTGACGCCCGACAGGAGCTTGTTGAGCTCCTCGTCGTTGCGGATGGCAAGCTGCAGGTGGCGCGGGATGATGCGCGTCTTCTTGTTGTCGCGGGCCGCGTTTCCGGCCAGCTCGAGCACCTCAGCCGCGAGGTACTCCATGACGGCGGCGAGGTAGACGGGCGCCCCGGCGCCGACGCGCTCTGCGTAGTTTCCCTTGCGCAGGAGGCGGTGGATTCTGCCGACCGGGAACTGGAGCCCAGCCCTGCTTGAGCGGGACTTTGACTTGCCCTTGACTTTGCCTCCCTTTCCGCGTCCGGACATGGCGATGGGCTAGCGACGGTGCACACGAAACGGAAACGAAAACGACCGGTGCGAGCGGCAGCGAGTCGAGCAGCGGAGTGCGTGCCGGCGCAGCCGGGGTGGGGGTGCTTTATGGGCTCGGGTGCGGCGGCCGGTTGCGCGCGCGCCCCATTGGTCGGCGGCCGCAACAGGGCGAGCTGGTAAAGGTGCGGCGGCGGCTGGCGGCGGGTGCCACTGTGTGGGGAGACGCTGACTAGAGCGGAGCGCTTGCTGTGTTACGTGATAGTTGAGTGTATTTTCCGCGCGTTTTTCTGTGTTCGGCGTTAGTCGGACGTTCGCTTTCTGCGTTGTTCCGCATCGTCTTTCAATCGAGGCGGTTATTTTCTGCGTAGCTATCGGTCGTCGCGCGCGTTGATTTCGTCGTCCGCGGCGGAGTCAAAGGCCACGATGGCCGCTCCCTCTGCCGGTTCTCGTGGGTTGTTTCCCTCGTCTGGCAAGAATATCATGTCATGCGCCGAGTTATTGTCGTATTCGTCCGAATCTTGTCTATCTTCCAGTCGATCAGATCACCGGCGGCTGTCGGATCCGATAACTCAAATTACTAAAGAAAATATCAATCAAGCGGTTGAGCAGACGCAGCTTGACAGCGTTGAGCTGGGTTCGACCGGCCCAGGGCCGAGTAGCGTGGGGTCAGGCTCCGGCGGGATACCTAACGGTGACAACGAAGCCGTCCTGGCCGCCCCTACACCCGGCTCCGCTGACGCTGCAGCTCCCGCTACACGTCGTAAATCAATGAAATCAACAACGAAGGCGCGGGATGCGCCGTACTCACATGCCTCTCGCAAGCACGCGCATCCCCCTTCGGTTACCGATTCTGATTCAACAGAATCCAGGGCACCTGACAGAAAGAAACAATCGACCGACCGTCAGGACCCTGCTCCGCCTCAGAACACCTCCGCTTCCCATGCGCCGACTGATACCAGTCAGGTCGACATGGTTGAGGCTTACGAGGTTACAGTACCGACGTCAAACAGATACGAAAGTTTAGATGATATCACACCAGCTGAACAAAACTCTGACAATCTCCCGGCTCCTACTCCTCTCAAAACCCCAAAGGTGCCACCTATCATTGTTCATGATACAACCAATTACCTCGATCGAATAAAGGAACTGAAGGGGCACCTAAAGGGTTCCTTCTCCTGCCAGTACAAAAGAGGCAATATCCGATATGAATTCGAAAATCCTTCCGACTATCGGTATATGATTGAGTACCTAAAAGCACGTGCCATTCAATACCACACTTACGACCTCGACCCCCTCAAAATTTTGAAGGTCGTCGTCAGGCACCTCGAACCCACGACCCCTCCCGCTGACGTCAAGGAAGCGCTGGAGGAACTGGGTTTCACAGTGCAATCTGTCACAGTTATGCACCAGCAGGTACCAGACGCACAAGGAAAACTTACAGATATTAAATGGCCTCTGTTTGTTGCTGTACTCCATTGCACACCAAATGTATACGACGTCTATAAAATTAAATTCCTCCTTCACATGAAGGTGGATGTGGAATCATACCGTAACGAATCTGGCTTGACACAATGTTTCAATTGCCAGCGTTTTGGACACGGCTCCCGCAACTGCGGCCGCCTGCCGCGTTGCGTCAAGTGTGGCGCTGACCACCTCACACGACTTTGTCAAAAGAAACCTACCGACCCGCCCAAATGCTGCAATTGCGGACAGGCTCACCCAGCCAATTACAGAAAATGTTCAGCATATCAAAAAGCGCTGGCGAAATCTCGCAGCTCCTCCACTCATGCAGCCTCGGCGCCTTCAACGCCAGCTGCTCCACTAGTTAATACTGAAAATTTTCCACAACTGCGAGCACGTCGCGCCCCTACTCCACCATCTTCCTCTGCTGCCGGCACGGGGCCGACGCCACCGCGACGTCCTGCCTCACGACCGGCGACTGCTCCCCACTCAGCTTGGGGAACTGTAAACCCCTCTCCAGAGCCCTCTGCACCCCCGCCCCCTACTTTCTCCTTCCCCTTTTCCAACCACCTTGCTGACCTTGCTGCCTTGTTGCAGCAGTTCAACATTCCCAAAATCATCTCTCTTGTTCGTTCTACTATCCAACAACTCAATTCTGCTTCTGACCCATTCAGTAAACTAATGATAATCCTTTCTGCCTTCATCTCCTACTTCTCAGATGGACCCTAATCAACACCGCCCATTTCGTATAATCAGTTGGAACGCCGACGGTATTCTACGCCAACGTCATTCCCTTGAAGCCTTTCTGGAAGACAGAGGTATCGACATAGCCCTTATTTGCGAAACGCACCTAAAACCTCACCAACAGTTTTCCGTTCCCAATTACTTTGCATATCGATCCGACCGCGCGGATCGGCCACACGGCGGCACTCTTATCCTAGTTAAACAGTGCATTACACACCGACTCCGGCAGATACCGAACATGCAACACCTGGAAGCCACAGCTATAGATATACAGCTATATGGACTGCCGTTGACCCTTGCCGCAGCTTACAACTCCCCCGCTCGCGCTATAGTCCCGGCCGACTTGGATATCCTCTTCCACCTGGGCCCCAAGGTCCTCGTGGGAGGGGACTTCAACTCCAAGCACGGGACGTGGGGATGCCGTTCTACCAACGCAAATGGACGTCGGCTATTTCAGTACCTCGAACTGAATGCCGCTATCCGAGTCATTGCTCCAGATTCACCCACTCACTTCCACAAAACAGCTCGCTACCGTCCTGATATCCTGGACATCTTTCTGGCTCGGGATATTCCGTGGGTCCACCGCATCTCTGTGATCTCAGAGCTTGACTCTGATCACAATCCGGTGACCCTCGAATTTCTTGACGCACGTCCACAAGACCAGCTCCGTCCGGCTTACGTTATCAATACAAACTGGGAACGCTACCAACAACTCGTTGACCTCCATGTCCGTGAGCTTCCGCCCATCACCCGCCGCAGCCACATTAATCCGACGGCGGACCGATTAGCAAAAATCTTCACTGAATGTTACCGCACCTCTTCCCGACGAGTCCTTCAGCCTCCTCGTCGCCTGGACCTTCCGCCAGACGTCCAGGAATTAATCCGCACAAAACATCGATTTCGTCGTCGGTGGCAACGCCTCCGCGACCCAGTCGACAAGCGGATTTGGCAAGCATTAGCTCAAGAGCTTCGAGCTCGATTACAAGAGGTTCACGATCAAACATGGAATCAGCGCCTCCGTGACGCCGCTGACCGCCCCGACCGTCTATGGCGCATAGTAAAAGAAACCACATCCACTCCTCCTCCTTCTCAGCCCCTCCATGGTCCCCAAGGCCTGGTGTACTCACCTCAGGACAAGGCGGAGGCCCTCGCACATAGCCTCGAGCGCCAATTTCGCCTAAACGAGGTCGACGACGACGAAGCTGACGCCCACGAGACCCGCGTCCATCGCCGGGTCCGTCAGCTCCTTCGCCGTCATACTGACACCATCTTTCCACCGGTCACTCTGCCGGAGGTGGCGACATACATCAGCAACATACCATCCAGAAAAGCCCCTGGTCCCGATGGTATCCGGCCGGCCCTCCTTCACCACCTCTCTCCAACTGCGCTTTCCTATCTGGTCAATCTATACAATAGCTGCCTTTCTTACAACTACTTCCCTCCTGTATGGAAGCTGGCCCGTGTCATTGCCCTCCCGAAACCTCGAAAAGATCCACTCTTCCCACAGAACTACCGCCCCATTTCCCTCCTCAACTTCCTTGGCAAGATTCTCGAACGTATTATCCTCTCCCACCTCCAATCCTTCCTCGACGCACACTCAGTCCTCATTCCACAACAGTTTGGGTTTCGGGCGGGCCATGGCACGGTCCACCAACTCATCCGTCTCCATGACACCATCCGTACAGCGCAACTGGAACGTAAAAGTACAGGCATGGTCTTGCTAGACATTGAAAAAGCCTTTGACAGAGTATGGCACGATGGTTTACTATATAAGCTGGCAGAATACGGCTGCCCTCTCCATATCATTCATATTCTCAGACGCTTCCTAACTGGGCGATCCTTTTATGTTATGCAAGGCCGAAGCCGTAGTACAATCCGGGCTGTGGAAGCTGGCGTACCCCAGGGGTCTCTCCTCTCCCCAATTCTGTACGCCGTATACACAAATGACATCCCATCCCGTGTCTCCAACCATCTCGCGTTATATGCGGATGACACAGCAGTCTTCAACTCACATCGAAACCTCCAATTTATCGCTCTCAACCTCACACGTCACCTAGAACAGATCACTCAATGGAGCAACATATGGAAAATAAAAATTAATGCGGACAAGACACAGGCCATACTTTTTACAAACAAACGTACTCCGCCAGCTCGCCTGGTAGAGCTGGAAGGCCGACGCATTCCATGGTCGCAGACAGTAACCTACCTTGGTCTCACCTTCGACAGACGCCTCACGTGGAAACCCCACGTTCAAGGCGTCTGCCACAAGGCTTACGGAATGACACACAAACTTTACCCCCTATTGAAGAGCCCCGGCCTTTCGATACAATCTAAGCTACTTATTTGGACGTCCTGTGTCCTCTCACTCCTGCTATATGGCTGTGAACTGTGGGGACTAGCAGCAGATACTCATGTTCTCCAGGCACAAATAGTTCAAAGCAAATCACTCAGGATCATATCAAACGCTCCACGATATGTCTCCAACAACGATATCCGCAGACTTCTCCACATTCCACCGCTGGTCCATCAAATCCGCCTCCGCGCCTCAAACACTCTCGCTTTCCTACAAAACTCACCACATGACCACCTCACAGTCCTTAGTCGTACTGTTGGAGATATTCCTTACGCACATCCGACACTGATACTCCAGCGCCGATACCGTCCCAACTGACGGTTTCACCGCTGTTGGGTCACTACTGATCTTTTAATCTAACAATTTTATCATTTCTACCGACATAGACACATAATAACGCCATTTCGAACCTAATCAATCATTCAGAAGGCAGGCCTAGAGCGATCCTTCAGCACATAAGCGGACGAAAGTCCCGTCAAGTTTTTGCCGTGCCGTGCCGTGCGGCGGGTGCCACTGTGTGGGGAGACGCTGACTAGAGCGGAGCGCTTGCTACTGGTGTTGCTGCTGCCGTACGTTCGTTCGAGATGCCGCCCAAGACTAGCGGGAAGGCCGCCAAGAAGGCTGGCAAGGCGCAGAAGAACATTTCGAAGGGCGACAAGAAGAAGAAGCGCAAGAGGAAGGAGAGCTATGCCATCTACATCTACAAGGTGCTGAAGCAGGTGCACCCTGACACGGGCATCTCGTCGAAGGCGATGAGCATCATGAACAGCTTCGTGAACGACATTTTCGAGCGCATTGCGGCCGAGGCTTCTCGCCTGGCGCACTACAACAAGCGCTCGACCATCACGTCCCGCGAGATCCAGACCGCTGTGCGGCTGTTGCTGCCTGGCGAGCTGGCCAAGCACGCCGTGAGCGAGGGCACGAAGGCGGTGACCAAGTACACGAGCTCCAAGTAAGGAGGTGGCTCTGGAGTGGAAGGAAGGATGGAGAAGGCTCCTCCGTTGCGAGAGCGGCAAAACGGCCCTTTTCAGGGCCACCAACTTGCCTTTTGCGGGAAGGGCGGAATTGTTGTTGTTGTTGTTTGTGTGGACGGCTGTGATGTATGTGTGCATTTTGATTGTGGGTGGGGGGGGGGGGGCGCGTCAAAGCGTGTTGCGGGGGACGGCCACGAGGTTGGTCGCCGTGGCGTGGAATGGTGGCACGCCTCGTTGGAGTGGTTTTGACCCATTGGTGGTGGTGTGTGTGTGTTACCTGTCTGCGAGGGGGGACAGTGCGATCGGCGACTTTTGTGTCACCGTAACGACGGCCGTTTGCGGGTTTGTTTTTTGCACATCATACATGGCGAGGGTGAAATGTGAAATGTTTTTGTTTGGTTTTTTTTTGCCGCCCACTATTCCCTTTGCTGTACGCCGAGTTTGACAATGGTGCGACGTAACTGCAGCGTGGAGGTGTGTGAGTGACGTTGAAATTGAACGTGCCATTAAGACGCATTGTTGTTGTATTGTACTGTACGTGTACGGCGACACGCACGATGATGTACCATTCGACTCTGATTTTTGATAGCCGTGTCTGACTGATTGCGTACGACGCACGCACACCGATGTCGTCATTCAAGATGCACGCGTGTCCAGTGCAGTACAGTAAGCGCGACGCTAGACGGCGGCGGCGGCGGCGGCGGCGGCGGCGGCGGTCGTCGTTTGTTTGGCGAATGTCTGTACACGTGTTTGTCTGTGTCCATCCGGTATGTATGTGTTTGTTTGAAAGTGTTTTGTGTGTCGGTGACGTGGTCCGATCCGTCGCCCCCTGAGTAACTGTCGATCGGCGCGATAGACCGGCGTCACGCAACTGAACCGAAGTCTTGGGCACACCCGTCATACTGTTGTACACCGTCGCGCTGAGAACGGTGACGAAAGGTTGACTTTGATCGGTCGAATGTCTGGGCAGAACGTGAGGAATGAGGCAAGAGTGCAAGGAGGGGGGGCAAAAGAGAGAGGAAGGGAAAAAGGGGAGAAACGCATTCGTAGAGCAACGGAACGTTCCCGTGTCGGAGGCGTATTGGAGCCGCACTGAAATGCGTTTAACGGCGGCGCGGCTGCAAGTGTCTGCCGTGGTGAACGTTACCTTTGACGGCTGCATTGGGCTTTGCTTTTGCTTTTGCTTTCGCTTTCGCTTTCGCTTTCCCGGATGTACGTAACGTTTGTTGATATGGTTGTGAGGAAGAGTGTATGACAGTGCCGTGCCGTCCATGTTCGTGTGCCCTCCCATTGTGTGTATGCTATTGTCTGTGTACTTGAATGATGTATGTAGGTGTTAGTGGACATGTTTCACCAGTGGGGGGAAATGGATCGTCGATAGTTGGCGTCACTCTGTCACGGTCGAGATGACGCACCCTCCGTACAGAAAGGTGTCGAGAAAGTGTGTGTGTGTGTGTGTGTGTGTGTGTGTGTGTGTGTGTGCGTCCGTGAATTGGCAGTGTTTGGAGGTGGGCGTGCCCTGCATGTGGCCCGGAAGGCTGTTCGTTTGGCGGTAGTGTTGTGTGGACAGGGGAGGGGCATGCGTAACGCTGCTGGCATGGCATTTCGGGAGATGGGAGGGGGCAAACGAGGAGCGGCGGCCAAAGAAAGGCGGGACGGGGAGGGGCGCGGTGTGGGTGGCTTGCGCCTGTGCTCGGCGTTGTGGTTTGTGCAAAAGAGGAGGAGAAAAACAATGAGTTGCCAGGGAGGGGAGCGGTGTTGTGTTGTGGTTGTCGTGGTGTAGCCGCAGACGCGGCTGTCAGTGAACGTGGCGAGACGGACGGATGCGCGGAGGGGCGGGGGCGGCGCATTTCGCCGGTGCCGTGCCGTGCCGTGCCGTGCCTGACAGCCGCGTGGTCGCTGTGTTGTTGGTGGCGTGGGGGCGAGGAGAGTACCGTACGGGTGTGCTTGTGCGCCGGAAATGGCACACTGCGCCTGCCCGTCTTGGAGGCTGATGGCTGTGGTGTGGAAATGGGGCGCGGTGATGTTGAAGCAGTTGAAGGACAGAAAAGAAACCAAGAAAACGGGAGGCGTGATGCGGCGGTGGTGGTGAGAGCGGGAAAAACAAAACAAACAAAAAAAAAAACAACAAAAAAAAGAAGGAAAAACAACAAGAAACAAAAAAGAAAACAAAAAGTCTATCAATATTAGAATGTAAATGGAAATGGAAATGGACCCAGGTATAACCTCCCTGCACAAATAGCAGAGAGTCCGATGATAATAGAAATGTGCCAGAATGTTAACGTCCCTACAAAACAAACCCAACGATAATATTAATGAAAGAATGAACCGTATGTAACATTGCAACAGACATAATGAAACCTGATAAATTGTATAAGGGCAGCAGCGTTGACCTTTGGCCCTGTATTCAGAATAAAAAGAGCCAAAGATCGTCACCCCAATGAAAAAGACACTGAAACACGTATGTAACATAGCAGCGATGGCGAGACATTGTAGCATCTGTGACCAGAGAGTTTGCGCTGGACCGCGCGAGTGTTGCGAGCGGTTCTCAGTCAGTCAGTCAGTCAGTCAGTCAGTCGGTCGGTCGTTGCGAGTCTGTAGGTCTGTCTAGTTGAGGGCTGTACTCTGTCAGTAGTCGTCGCGTGCAGTACGCTAATAGTCGTCATGCAGAGCGGTCGGTCAGTAGTAGCAGCCGAGTGCGGTTGTGTGATGTAGGCGGTCGGCAACACTGGTCAAGATGGTGAATAAGGTATACTGTGAATTAATATAATCATTAGATAATGAACAATTTTATTTATTGTAATTATTCTCCAACAAGTTCCCCAATAATAATTTTTATTTCAAAAGCATTTTTCAAACATTTAATTTTTTATTGAACTGAAGAGTTCGTTGCACTTCACATTTCATTCCACTTCTTTGAAGAAAAATTTCACTAAAATCACAAAAAAAAAAGAGAATATTATTATTTGCAATGCAGTTCCTCCAAGCGCTGCGCAACAAACAAGAGCAGAAATGTGACATCCATTTATTCTGAGGTAAGACTTTAATTCTGATTGTTTTGCACAGGGCCAAAGACCGATATTTCGGTTTAATTGAAGTTTCTTGTCACTGAACGGACTTTTAAATGTTGTGAAGAATTTATATTTGAGTCAGATTGCGAATTTAACATTTTTGTTGCCATTTTCAATACCTCTCATTGTGGGCGAGGTTACAATTAGCGCAATGTCCATTAGCATCCGTAAATAACATTGTCCATTATTTTAAATTTTGCGGGGAGGTTACAACGCACAAAAAAAAAAAAAACAAAACAAAAAATTGCATTTGTATCCGCTCCTCAATTGTAGATACCCCTTACACAGCTGTGTGCAATGAATGAGTGCTGGCTGGTAATTAATTGCACTCCTTGGAGGGAAATGCCATAGGAAGTAGTCTTTAAAAAGTGAATGTTTTTCGTTAAAAGACAAAAGTTACTTTAGAAAAAAGTAATAGTGGGGCTTTTTGTCGTTGAACAAAATAAGTACAATGAACATACGTTATCAGATTTGCGCAAAATGCAGCTTCACACCACCTTTTGATTATAACACAATATACTATACATCGTCCCGAACCGTGACCAGAGTCGCGAGACGAGCAGAGCACGCCGCCGACGCCCGCTCAGTACAACCGTCCACCCGCTACTACTGTCGACCGACTACTACCTCTCCCGACTCGCGCTACAATATATATAACAACTGTTCCTGGCGACCCGGTGCGTGCCACTACTGTCGTCTGGCGCGGTCCAAGCGCCGACTAGCAACGATAAATAACTCTCTGGTCAGACAGAGATGCTGTCATGCCTCGCCATCGCTCTGGTAATGAATACATACGTGTTGCAGCGTGCGTACCACCGGAACACGCAGTGGCGGAGCCAAAGACTGTGTTGTCGAGGTCGAGTGCGAGCGGGAAGAGAGGCAGCGTCGGCACGGAGATGCAAGCGAGCGCGAGACGCACGGGGGCTGCGGCGTGGCGCGTTTGCGGTCGGCGCCTTTGGTGGCAACGGCCGGGACAAGCAGCGGTGTATGGTGTGGTGCGGGGCGGACAGGGGCGGCGGTGGACGGGGAGGAGGCGGCGCGACGACGGCATGGGGGCGAAAACGGGACGGGGGACGGGGGACGGCGGATGTTGAGAGGCGTCACGCGCGGACAGGACACAGACACAGAGACACACAGATTGGAAAGGGAGGGTGCGCGGTAATAATAGTTGGGAATGTGCGTACCGTGCGGGACGGGAGTGGGCGAGGAACACGGTCGTGGCCCCTGTTTTGGGTGCGTGTGATGACGTCGGTGTGTTGTGGGAAGGGAAGGTGCTGTGGCGGCGGCGCGTAATGGGCGTAGGCCGAAAAGAGAAAGGAACGTCGGCAGTGTGTTGGCAAGCGTCGGTTCGACTGCGACGTTGATGGGCAGGGCAGGGCGAGGTTAATGGTGGTAGGAGTAGGCGTGTGGGCGCACAAAATCTGCCGCTGCAGGCGGTGCCGTAACCGCCATGGCGGGAAGGAGAGAGGGCCAAAGAAAGAAAGAAAGAAAGAAAGAAAGAAGAAAACAAAAAAAAAAAAAAAAAAAAGGAGGAGGGGGGGGGCGAAAGTGGAGAGGCGGTGGTGTGAGAAGGGCGGGGGCGGAAGGAAGGCAGGAAGGACAAGAGGCGAGGCGACGGCTTGCTTTGTGTATCGGTCGGTCTCTGGCTATGCTTCGTTTTCTGCAGCAGGGTCGGTGCGCGGCGTGGCTCGCGGCAGTGGGAACGCCTGGCGGCTGGACGGCCAGCAATGCGGTTGGATGGGCGGCCACAGCACCGCACCTGTGCCCGAGGAGGAGACGCTGGCGGCGGGCCCTGAGGTGAGGCCGGCTCGGCTCGGCTGGGGCTGTGGATGTGTAGGTGTGCGCCGCTGCTGCAACAACGAGTAAAACGCGAGAAGAAGGGATGGCGGTAGAGAGAGGAAAAAAAAAAGGTCGTGTTGTGTTGATGCGCAGGCAGACGCGTACAGAGAGACGAGCCCGGTCTGCAGCAGGGTGTGGCCGTGCCGAGTGCAGAGCAGCGGCGGCTCGGTTCGGTTCGGCCCGGCCCGGCCCGGCGGGCCGCGCTGTTGTCGCGGACGTGAGCGCCCCCTGGCGGGTGGCCGGAGGCGGCGCGGCGTGTTGGACGTGTGGCTGGTGGCAGTGCACAATTTGCGAGTGGCTGGCGGTGTGGTGTGGCGGTTGGCGCGTCGGGCGGCGGAGAGAGAGAGAGAGGGGGAGGAGAGGTATGTGTTGCGGGCGCCCTTTGCTGCGCTGCGTCGTTGCGTGTGCCGTACAGGGCGGGCGCTTGTCGACTGTGTGGGCGGTGTGGCGAATTGGCGTGAAACGGCTGCCGAGAGGTGTGTGGTAGCGAGCCGGTCGGTGTCAGTGCGAAGGGGAATGTGCGTGCGTTTGGCGGTTTCGGTGTGCTTTTTGCGGCGTGAGAGTGGGGAATTAGTGGGGCCGGCTGTTGTGTTGGTTCCTTGTGTCTTGTGTCGCGTAGCTTGATGGCAACGTGGAAGGACGCCGGTTTCGTTTCGAGCCTTGCGTGTGGTTGTCGACGTTGACTGGTTGGCGTGTGCATGTGTGGGTCGCGAGTGCGTTTTTGGCTGGCTGTGTGTGTGTGTGTGTGTGTGTGTGTGTGTGTGTGTGTGTGTGTGTGTTTTGGGGGGGAAGGGGGAGGCGGTGGTGAAAGTGCAGTCGTTGCCACGGGCGCGTCGTCGGGTGGGGCTGGGGCTGTGCGTCGTGGCGGAAAGGTGGTAGGTTGCGGGAAGCGAGCCCGTCGTTGACGGTGTCGCGTGAGTTGTGACTCGAGTGGGGCGCGGGGCGCGGGACAGGAGCAGCGTGCCGCTGCGTCGTGGTCGTCAGCAGAGGCTGTGCGTGTGCTTGTCCTTTTTGTGGGCGGTTCGTGCGAGGCGTTTTTTGTTTCGTGTTGCCCTAGTTGTTAGTTTATTTTTTTTTTGTGTTTGTTATTTTGAGACGACGACTGGTTGGTGGCGTGCGCGCGAAGTGGCGGTGTGCGCTTCCCGTGTCGTTTTGTTTTTGTTTGGTTTTTTTGTTTTTGTGTGTTTTTTTTGTTTGCACTGGGCCCCGGGGGGTGGGTGGGTGCGTGTGTGTCGATTGCCGGCTGGCGAAAGGTGCGCCATCGGCGGGGTGGGTCGCCGGCACAAGTAGAGGCGGCGGCGTTGTTGCTGTTGTTGTGTGGTGTTTGTTTTGTTCGGCTGTGTCGGCGAGCTGTGTTGCGGTGCGTGTGAATGGTGGTGCAAAAGTGCTGGCGTTGGGGCTGCGACTGCGACGGCGGCGAGCCGCGGGCGCGCATGATAGTGATGTTGTGAACAGCGGCTGTGTACGGTAGTGGTGTTGTTGTAGCACGACGTGCATCCGGGCCGGCGCGGAAAGCGCAGTTGCGGGCGGTTGCCCTTCGGTGCCAGCCATGTCGCGTGAGCGGCGGGTTGCTCTGGTGTCGACACGTGGTGCTCTGGGTTGTTGTGTGGTGCCCTTTGGCCGGTGGGGGTGGTTCGCGTGTGTCTCGTTCGCGCTCGGTATCTGGTCGTGGTCGTGCTGCTCCCCCGTCTGTCGGCGGTTTTCGACGTCGTCTGTACGTTTTTGTTCGTTTGCGGCGTGCCTGCCGACGTCGTCCCGTCGCGACCTTTCAACCGAAAGTGTGGCGCCCGAAGGTGAACGAACGTAACCCTGACCTCGGCGCTTTACGCTGAGCCGAGCGAACCGAACCTAACCTGTGGTGTGGCGAGGTGAGCTCAGCCTGTGAGCCCCTAACGTCTACGTAAGGTAAGCTGTCCGGCTGACGCCTCACGTTTGAACGCTTTTTTTTAACCTAGCACTGACCCCTTAACCTAACGTGTAACCTAACCTAACCTCTGACGCCTGACGTGTTTGAATGCTTAACCTAAGTTTGACGCTTAACCTAACCCAAGTCCCCTTAACCTAACCCACGTCCACCTAACCCTAACCTAACCTAGACGTGTAAACGTAATGTGTAACGCGTAACGTGTAAGGTCGGCTGTCGTGTGTGCTGACGGCAGATTGGGTTGGTCTGTAGATTCGGATTGCGGTTTGCCTCGGTCGAGGGGTTGGGTCGGAAGCGGCGAGGGGCGGCGGCGCCTGTTGCGCAGGCGGCGTCCGTTTGCGGCGGGCAATTGTTGATAAACGGCTGTGAATGTTGGCGGGCGAGAGGAGGAGGACGGCGCGCGATGTGGCCCGACGGCTGCGGGCCGATCGGGAAACGGCGGGAGGGCGACGGAAGGCGATGGGGCGGCGGAGGCGCGTTTGCACGGCCGTCATCGCCGCACGCCTCGGCTTGTGTGGCTGTGGCGCCGGCCGCGCTGGCCGGGCTGCCGCGGCGACGGTGTGGGAGTTTTGCCGAAGGTTTGGCCATTGTGGCGGGTCGTCGGCTGGGGCTGTGGGGGCGGCATTTGGGCGGGGGCGGCGATTCTCGGCGGGCCGACCCAGGCTGTAGCGCGCGGTAGCTGCAGTTTGGCCGTGGTTTGCGGCGCTGCCGTGGCGACTGGTTGGCGACTGTGGTGTGGCTGTGTGTAGCCCCATCCTCGGTGGTTTGAAAGGCGCGGGCGGTTGTGGCGCAGGTTTGGGGCTGCTCCGCACAGGCTGTCGGACGTTGGGCGGTAGCAAGCGCGGGAGGCGCGGCGCGGCGGCGCGCAGAGTGGCGGCCGCTCTCTCGGCCGTCCGCGCCCGCCCGCGACACTGGCTGGGCCTTGTGATTCTCTGCTCTGCTGCTGTGCTGTGCTTGCGTGCCTGCCTGCCGTCCCGCTCGCTCTCGCTCTCGCTCTCGCTGTGTGTTACGCGCGTCGTCGAAATGGCAGATCAGGCGGCTACGAACGAGACTGCTGCGGCACCCGCCGCCACCGGCACTACGAAGAAGGCCAAGTCTGCGTCGTCTGCGAAGAAGCCGCGCGCCAAGCCTGCGCACCCGCGCACCTCTGAGATGGTGACGGCCGCCATCAAGAGTCTGAAGGAGCGCGGCGGGTCGTCGCTGCAGGCGATCAAGAAGTACATTGCCGCGCACTACAAGCTGGACGCGGAGAAGCTGGCGCCGTTTATCAAGAAGTACCTCAAGTCGGCCGTCGTGGCGGGCGAGCTGGTGCAGACGAAGGGGAAGGGCGCGTCCGGCTCGTTCAAGCTTGCCGGCGCCGGCGGCGGGGGGGCGGCCGAGGGCGGCAAGGCTCGTGCTGGCGGTGCCAAGAAGAAGCGCGCCGCTCCGGCCAGCAAGGAGAAGAAGGGCGCCCGTGCGGCCGGCGCAAAGAAGGCTGGTGGCGTGAAGGCGGCGACCGGTCGGAAGGCGGGCGCCGCCAAGAAGGCGTCTGCGGCGTCGGCCGCTCCCGCGGGTGCGAAGAAGGCGGCTGCGGCCAAGCCGGCCAAGGCCAAGTCGCCGTCGAAGGCGAAGAAGGCCGCCAAGGTTCCGACGAAGAAGCCGAAGGCGCCGCGCCCGAAGAAGGCGACGACGCCGTCTAAGGCGAAGGCTTCGCCCAAGAAGAAGAAGTAGAGTAGAGGAGAAAGAGATGGGAGAAAGGAAGGGTTTGGCGCTTGACTCCGTCGTCCCCACCCCCCGTCGTCGTCTAGTGGCGCGCAAGAGACGCGCGGCCCAAAACGGCCCTTCTCAGGGCCATCAAAGCACGTCGGGGAAGGTTTTGATTGTCGTGTTGCGTTTGGTGTGGGTGTCTGTCTGTCTGTCTGTCTGGCGTTTCTGTATGCCCGTGGGGATGCTGTTTGCGTGCCGTGGTGGTTGGATTGCGGGGGTCGGTGGCGGGTGTGGGCGGCGGTAGCGGTAAGCGGTGTTGTTGTTGATTGTCGCCGTGTTTGTGGCGGCGGCCGACGGTTGGTTTTCTGTCACGTTGTTTTGTTTGAATACGTTGGTTGGCTTGCCTGCGTTCGTTCTTCTCGGATGTCTGTCTTGTCTAGTCGTGTCTGGTCTTTGTTGTTTTGTTCCTTTGTGTGTGTGTGTGTGTGTGTGTGTGTGTGTGTGTGTGTGTGTTATGTTTTGCAACGGGGGGCACGTTGAGATGTGGAAGGAGTCGGCGGGGATTTCGGTGGCGTGTAGAGCGAGCGAGCGCGCCTGCCTGGCCGTTGGCCGTCGGAGTGGAGTGCGGGTTTGTTTTTGTGTTTTCGAAACGAAAGCGGCGGCCGGCCGGCCAGCCACCCGTGCGGTGTGACGTCGGCCGTTGGGTATTGTGCGCTTTGAGCGCCGGGGAGGGATGATGTGTGATTGTTGCGCGCTGCTAAGCAGGCAGGCAGAGTGAGCGGGTGTGGCGGACGGACGGGAAGTGGTGGTTGTTGTTTTTGGGTTGCGGGGCGAGAGGCAGGCGACCGACAAAGTTTGCTCGCGACGGAGAGATGTTAGTGGCCCTGAAAAGGGCCGTTTTTGTTTGTGCGGTGCGGTGCCGCGGCGCGGTTTAGGCGCGCTCGCCGCGGATGCGGCGCGCGAGCTGGATGTCCTTGGGCATGATGGTGACGCGCTTGGCGTGGATTGCGCACAGGTTGGTGTCTTCGAAGAGGCCGACGAGGTAGGCCTCGCTGGCCTCCTGCAGGGCCATGACTGCGGAGCTCTGGAAGCGCAGGTCGGTCTTGAAGTCCTGGGCGATCTCGCGCACTAGGCGCTGGAATGGCAGCTTGCGGATGAGCAGCTCTGTGCTCTTCTGGTAGCGCCTGATTTCTCGCAGGGCGACGGTGCCCGGCCTGTAGCGGTGGGGCTTCTTGACGCCTCCGGTGGCGGGCGCGCTCTTCCTCGCCGCCTTGGTGGCGAGCTGTTTGCGCGGCGCCTTTCCGCCGGTGGACTTGCGGGCCGTTTGCTTTGTGCGGGCCATAGCGGTAGCGGAGCGGCGTGCGTGGAGGTTAGGTGCGGCGCGGCGTCCGGTGCTGCCTTGACAACGGGCCCGCGCGCCTCCGTGCTGCGCTTATATGCCCTCGGTTGCGCGTGGTGGGGGGAGGGCGGGCCAGAGTCTATATAGGGGGGCGGCGGGCGCGCTGGGCGCAGACCGTAGCCGACTCGCCAGCCGCTGCAGCTGCTGTTTGTGCACGTTTTGCTTTGCCCGAGGAAGGAAGGATGACAGGCCGCGGCAAGGGAGGAAAGGGGCTCGGCAAGGGTGGCGCCAAGCGGCACCGCAAGGTGTTGCGCGACAACATCCAGGGCATCACGAAGCCCGCCATCCGCCGCCTGGCTCGCAGGGGCGGCGTGAAGCGCATCTCTGGTCTGATCTACGAGGAGACCCGCGGGGTGCTGAAGGTGTTCCTGGAGAACGTGATCCGCGACGCGGTGACGTACACTGAGCACGCCAAGCGCAAGACTGTGACGGCCATGGACGTGGTGTACGCCCTGAAGAGGCAGGGGCGCACCCTGTACGGTTTCGGCGGTTAGGCTGCGTCGCAGCGGGCGCTGGCCTTCCCGCGGCCGTGCTTGTGGGTGGGAGAGACTAGGAAACGGCCCTTTTCAGGGCCACCACACTGTTCGGAAGTTGAAAAGTGCGAAAGAGTCTGTGTTGTTTGTTTGTTTGTTTCTTTCTTTCCGTTTGAGCGACGTGATGTGACTGGGAGGGGAGAAGGAAAGGAAACGTGTCATGTGGCTGGCTGTGTGTGGGAGCTGCTTCGTTTGTGTTTGTTATTGTGTGTCGTTGTATCGATCGCGACGGAGATGGCGGGCTGTGTGTTGTTGTGCGAGAGGCGGTGATTATTTGCTTGCGTGGTTTGGCTCTGTGTGTTTGCGGCGGCGTTGGGGTTTCCGAGGCAAGGCGTGTGGGCACAGGCGGCCGGATCAGCTGTTTCGTTCGTGTCGACGGCCGTTGCGCGCGGGAGTGGAGGGCGGTGTGTCGACACGCCTCCCTGTAACAATGGTCATTATTGCTGCCGTTGTCGTTTGGAAGGCGACTGCGACCGTGCAAAATGAATGAATGTGTGTGTGTGTGTGTGTGTTTGTTGGGCCACACGGGCTGTGTGGACGACAAGATGGCGGACGTGCGCCGGCGGCGGCTGTGCTGTGAAAGTGCAAAGTTAAAACAAAACAAGGTGCGGCGAGGACGACTGAAATTTTGCTTTGGACGTAGGTTTGTGTGGTGGCCCTGAAAAGGGCCGATTGTTGTGGGCCGGGCCGAGCCGAGCCGGCAAAGCGCGTTGCGTGCAGGGGAGCACGCGGCGCTGCGATTGCCTTGGCCTCCTTTAGGCCTTCTTCTCGGTCTTCTTTGGCAGCAGGACGGCCTGGATGTTGGGCAGGACACCACCCTGTGCGATGGTGACGCCCGACAGGAGCTTGTTGAGCTCCTCGTCGTTGCGGATGGCAAGCTGCAGGTGGCGCGGGATGATGCGCGTCTTCTTGTTGTCGCGGGCCGCGTTTCCGGCCAGCTCGAGCACCTCAGCCGCGAGGTACTCCATGACGGCGGCGAGGTAGACGGGCGCCCCGGCGCCGACGCGCTCTGCGTAGTTTCCCTTGCGCAGGAGGCGGTGGATTCTGCCGACCGGGAACTGGAGCCCAGCCCTGCTTGAGCGGGACTTTGACTTGCCCTTGACTTTGCCTCCCTTTCCGCGTCCGGACATGGCGATGGGCTAGCGACGGTGCACACGAAACGGAAACGAAAACGACCGGTGCGAGCGGCAGCGAGTCGAGCAGCGGAGTGCGTGCCGGCGCAGCCTGCTGCTGCTCACATCTTTTACTTTCCCCTCTTTGGGGAAGTGTGTGTGGGGGAGTTTGTAGCCTTTCGGCTTTTACTCCCCTGTGAACGTGTGTGTGTGATTTTTTTTTTTTCTATAGTTTTTTGGTGTCTGTGACTTGTGATGTTTGTTGTGAATGAGTCTAGTACTTGCCTGAGGTAGGCGAGAAGGTTGGTGTTATATGGGAAGGAACTGGATTAGGGATTGGGTTTTGGGATTTTCTCTTCGACTTAGTCGTCGAAGATCGTCATAGGGCGCTTATGCTTGTCGCGGGACATGTCGTACCGACCTAGGGAGTGGATGAGCGCGTTTTCGGATCTGGAAGAACCCTCATAGAAGGACCTTGCCAGATCCTGGAAACGCTCTCTCAGGAGTGGGATTTCGGCTGCGGCGTGCAGGTCGTCTATGGGGAATCCGAGTGGTAGATGCAGTGCCCTTCTGAGGGCGCGGTTCTGCAGCCTCTGGAGTTTGTCCAGGTGCTGCTTTGCCGCGTATCCCCAGACAGGGCACGCATACTCCATTACTGGCCGGATCAGGGCCTGATAAACATTTACTGCTACTGGGAAGGGAAGGGAGCTGTTTGTGTTCAGGATAGGGTATAGAATGGACATTCTGGCGCAGACCTTCCTGTGGACCTCGTCTATGTGGGGTTTCCACGTAAGACGAGAGTCCAAGGTTACGCCAAGGTACTTGGCGGTTCTGCGCCAGGGGAGTTGGATTCCATTTAGGTGAAGGTGGAGGGGGGGACGTTGAGGAGGTTCGCGCCTTCCGAGCCTGCGGGTAATCAGCATTGCCTGCGTCTTCTCGGAGTTGATCGTGATGCGCCAGCGACGGGCCCAAGTTTCTGTGTCATCTAAAACCTTTTGTAGCCTACGGATGACCAGGTCCTTGTTCGCATTTCTCGTGTAGAAGGCTGTGTCGTCAGCGTACTGCGCAGTGTGCACCAGGGGGGCCGTCGGAGTATCCGCAGTGTACAAACTGTACAATACGGGCCCCAGGACCGATCCCTGTGGCACCCCGGCACGAATACGCCTTCTGGTGGAGGTGGCAGTTTCTACTTTGACGGAGAAAGTCCTGTTCGTGAGATAGCTCTTAATGAGCTGAACTATGCTCCCGGGAAACCCTTGTGTGTACAACTTGTAGAGTAGCCCTCTATGCCATACTGAATCAAAGGCTTTGGCTACGTCTAGTAGCACTATCCCGCAGTAGCCTCTGTGGTTGAAGCCCTCTGTGGCTGCTTCAACCATTCTCATGACCTGCTGTGGGGCAGAGTGGTTCTGCCGGAACCCAAATTGGAAATCCGGCAGAATTTGCTCTCTGGTAATGTGTTCTTGTATGGGTCTTAGCAGGAGGCGCTCATAGATCTTGCTGAGTGTTGGCAAGAGGCTAATCGGCCTGTAGTGCTGCGGGAATAGAGGGTCTTTCCCTGGTTTGTGTATCGCGACCACTTCCGCATGTTTCCAGCAAGCTGGGAAAACACGGGAACGAGTAATCTCGTTGAGGACGTTCGCGAGGTGTGTGATCGCTGTGGGTGGGAGTTTTTTGACTAACTGGTTTGTGACACTGTCGTGCCCTGGCGCCTTTTTTGTAGGGAGGGACCTAATTACTCTTGCCACGTCCTCGGGGGCAAAAAGTATGGGTTCGTCCTCTGGGTCCTCCTCAGCATTGAGGAAGACGGCCAGTTGACGACTGACTACCTCTTCATGTTCTTCATCCTGGGGTTCTGCCGCTTGGAACTGCTTCTCAAAGGAGTCGGCGAGGGCGTTGGCCTTTCCAGCATGGCTGTAGACCAGTCCCCGCTCGCCATGCAGTGGCGGCATCCTAGCGCGTCGTTTTGTAAACTGTTTGGTCGCTTGCCATAGTGTATGATCGTCTACTTTGAGAGATGTGAGGCGGTTTTGCCATTGCTGGTTTCTGTGCTCATTGAGCGCTACCTTCAGCTCTCTCTGTAGACGATTGAGCAGCCTCCTGGTGGCCTGATTTCTGGTGATCTTCCACTCTTTTGCCACTCTGTTCTTGTGTCGAATTTGAGCTAGCAGGTGTTCCGGGAGCTGTATTTGCGGCGGTGGGCCATCCCTTTGTGGAGGGGTGGCTTCTTCCGCTGCCTGCAAGATGGTGCCTGTTAGGTCTTGTAGCGCTTGTTCCACTGTTTCCGCAGTGGGTGGCGGAGCGCGAGCGATATCAGAGGCGACAGTTTCTTGGTATCGCTCCCAGTCTGTTCGTTTGTACGACGTCTGGTACCGTGGGAGTGCTACCCATTCTCCCACATCGACCTCCAGAATCACTGGGTTGTGGTCGGAGGACATTCTGTTGATTGTCCTTGCGGCCACGAACCCTGCGATCCTCCTGGTGAGAGCTATGTCTAACACATCGGGCCTGCTTCCGTTTTTTGGAAAATGTGTGGGCTCGACTGGACCCCATGTTTCGAAGTGGTGGGCGCGCGCTAGTTGTTGCAGTTTGGCGCCTGCTCTGGAGGTTACTCTAGAATTCCAATCGGGATGTTTGGCATTGAAGTCTCCCCCTATTATGAGTTTGCCTTCAATTTGCCCTAGAGCAGCTATGTCTCCCTCATCTATCTGGTCATGTGGGGGTCGGTAGACTGCAACAATTGTTAGGGGTCCAGTGGCAGTGGTTACTTCCACCGCCACTGCTTCGATTTTGTTGGTAGCTGGTAAGAATACCTGGTGGTGGGGAATCCCTCTTTTTACATATATGGCCACTCCTCCGCCTTGGGTTGGCCTGTCTTTACGGTAGCTACTGTAGTTGGGAACTGTCGCTTTTACTCCCGGCTTTAGGTGGGTTTCCCCCATCATGCATATGTCGATGGAGAACTCCTTCATGAGTTCTCGGAACTCGACCTCTTGATTAACAATGCCGTCTGCGTTAAAGACGCACATTGTCAGGCCTTGAATATTTGGTCGTCTATTCATGATGGGGTGTCGATACTACTGAGGAAGTCGCAGAGGGGAGCGACTGCTGGACTGTTGCCTGAAGGGCGACGAGGATCTGTGTGTTCTGCTTCTGGGCTTCCCTGAATTCCTTCATCATTTCCATGACGAGGTTCATGGTCTGCACCATTACGCCTAACAACTGATCCATGGGGGGAGAGTGTGTGTGGGGTTCCCTGGGCCTTCCTCCGTCATGGTGGACCTGGTCGTTGTTGCTATGTGTTTCCCGGTGTTGTTCTTGTGATAGTGTCTGGTGTTGTGATGGTTGGGCTACGCTTTCATGGTTCCTCGGTGGAGAAACCACTTCCGCATAAGTCGCCCTCGGTGTGTCTGGCCTTGGTTTTACCCAGGCCTTGTCCGTGTGTGTTGCCATGGTTTGTTTTCTTGTGTGTCTTGGTGGGTTTATGGTGTTTTGTTTGCGTGTGTGGGGGGCGGCCTTTGCGCCCTTTGCCTGTTGTGTGTGTCGTTTGTGGACCTCACAACCTTGGTAGCCCGCCGTGTGGTTTTTGCCACACAGCGCGCACCTTATTTGTGGGTCCGTGTGGTGAAGTGTGCATGTTCTCGTGTCGTGGGCCTCGGCGCACTTCCTGCACCTTACTGGCATGGTGCAGTAGGCGGCGATGTGGTTAAGGCCCTGACACCTGAAGCACTGCACCGTCTTGTTCTTACGGCGCAGCGGTTCGGTGGTGACAGGCACTGCCAGAACCATCTTTATCTCCCTTTTGTTCTGGGGGATGTCCGGGAGTGTGGCCTGGTAAAGTGGCCACTTACTGTTAATGTTGCCCATCTGTTGGACCCCCTTGACGACGTACCCCTGGGCAGTCAAATCTGTTTTGATCGCCTGGGGGGACACTCGTCTTGGCAGGTCTCGTATTACGATGTTTGCCGGCGCAGCCGGGGTGGGGGTGCTTTATGGGCTCGGGTGCGGCGGCCGGTTGCGCGCGCGCCCCATTGGTCGGCGGCCGCAACAGGGCGAGCTGGTAAAGGTGCGGCGGCGGCTGGCGGCGGGTGCCACTGTGTGGGGAGACGCTGACTAGAGCGGAGCGCTTGCTACTGGTGTTGCTGCTGCCGTACGTTCGTTCGAGATGCCGCCCAAGACTAGCGGGAAGGCCGCCAAGAAGGCTGGCAAGGCGCAGAAGAACATTTCGAAGGGCGACAAGAAGAAGAAGCGCAAGAGGAAGGAGAGCTATGCCATCTACATCTACAAGGTGCTGAAGCAGGTGCACCCTGACACGGGCATCTCGTCGAAGGCGATGAGCATCATGAACAGCTTCGTGAACGACATTTTCGAGCGCATTGCGGCCGAGGCTTCTCGCCTGGCGCACTACAACAAGCGCTCGACCATCACGTCCCGCGAGATCCAGACCGCTGTGCGGCTGTTGCTGCCTGGCGAGCTGGCCAAGCACGCCGTGAGCGAGGGCACGAAGGCGGTGACCAAGTACACGAGCTCCAAGTAAGGAGGTGGCTCTGGAGTGGAAGGAAGGATGGAGAAGGCTCCTCCGTTGCGAGAGCGGCAAAACGGCCCTTTTCAGGGCCACCAACTTGCCTTTTGCGGGAAGGGCGGAATTGTTGTTGTTGTTGTTTGTGTGGACGGCTGTGATGTATGTGTGCATTTTGATTGTGGGTGGGGGGGGGGGGGCGCGTCAAAGCGTGTTGCGGGGGACGGCCACGAGGTTGGTCGCCGTGGCGTGGAATGGTGGCACGCCTCGTTGGAGTGGTTTTGACCCATTGGTGGTGGTGTGTGTGTGTTACCTGTCTGCGAGGGGGGACAGTGCGATCGGCGACTTTTGTGTCACCGTAACGACGGCCGTTTGCGGGTTTGTTTTTTGCACATCATACATGGCGAGGGTGAAATGTGAAATGTTTTTGTTTGGTTTTTTTTTGCCGCCCACTATTCCCTTTGCTGTACGCCGAGTTTGACAATGGTGCGACGTAACTGCAGCGTGGAGGTGTGTGAGTGACGTTGAAATTGAACGTGCCATTAAGACGCATTGTTGTTGTATTGTACTGTACGTGTACGGCGACACGCACGATGATGTACCATTCGACTCTGATTTTTGATAGCCGTGTCTGACTGATTGCGTACGACGCACGCACACCGATGTCGTCATTCAAGATGCACGCGTGTCCAGTGCAGTACAGTAAGCGCGACGCTAGACGGCGGCGGCGGCGGCGGCGGCGGCGGCGGCGGTCGTCGTTTGTTTGGCGAATGTCTGTACACGTGTTTGTCTGTGTCCATCCGGTATGTATGTGTTTGTTTGAAAGTGTTTTGTGTGTCGGTGACGTGGTCCGATCCGTCGCCCCCTGAGTAACTGTCGATCGGCGCGATAGACCGGCGTCACGCAACTGAACCGAAGTCTTGGGCACACCCGTCATACTGTTGTACACCGTCGCGCTGAGAACGGTGACGAAAGGTTGACTTTGATCGGTCGAATGTCTGGGCAGAACGTGAGGAATGAGGCAAGAGTGCAAGGAGGGGGGGCAAAAGAGAGAGGAAGGGAAAAAGGGGAGAAACGCATTCGTAGAGCAACGGAACGTTCCCGTGTCGGAGGCGTATTGGAGCCGCACTGAAATGCGTTTAACGGCGGCGCGGCTGCAAGTGTCTGCCGTGGTGAACGTTACCTTTGACGGCTGCATTGGGCTTTGCTTTTGCTTTTGCTTTCGCTTTCGCTTTCGCTTTCCCGGATGTACGTAACGTTTGTTGATATGGTTGTGAGGAAGAGTGTATGACAGTGCCGTGCCGTCCATGTTCGTGTGCCCTCCCATTGTGTGTATGCTATTGTCTGTGTACTTGAATGATGTATGTAGGTGTTAGTGGACATGTTTCACCAGTGGGGGGAAATGGATCGTCGATAGTTGGCGTCACTCTGTCACGGTCGAGATGACGCACCCTCCGTACAGAAAGGTGTCGAGAAAGTGTGTGTGTGTGTGTGTGTGTGTGTGTGTGTGTGTGTGTGTGTGCGTCCGTGAATTGGCAGTGTTTGGAGGTGGGCGTGCCCTGCATGTGGCCCGGAAGGCTGTTCGTTTGGCGGTAGTGTTGTGTGGACAGGGGAGGGGCATGCGTAACGCTGCTGGCATGGCATTTCGGGAGATGGGAGGGGGCAAACGAGGAGCGGCGGCCAAAGAAAGGCGGGACGGGGAGGGGCGCGGTGTGGGTGGCTTGCGCCTGTGCTCGGCGTTGTGGTTTGTGCAAAAGAGGAGGAGAAAAACAATGAGTTGCCAGGGAGGGGAGCGGTGTTGTGTTGTGGTTGTCGTGGTGTAGCCGCAGACGCGGCTGTCAGTGAACGTGGCGAGACGGACGGATGCGCGGAGGGGCGGGGGCGGCGCATTTCGCCGGTGCCGTGCCGTGCCGTGCCGTGCCTGACAGCCGCGTGGTCGCTGTGTTGTTGGTGGCGTGGGGGCGAGGAGAGTACCGTACGGGTGTGCTTGTGCGCCGGAAATGGCACACTGCGCCTGCCCGTCTTGGAGGCTGATGGCTGTGGTGTGGAAATGGGGCGCGGTGATGTTGAAGCAGTTGAAGGACAGAAAAGAAACCAAGAAAACGGGAGGCGTGATGCGGCGGTGGTGGTGAGAGCGGGAAAAACAAAACAAACAAAAAAAAAAACAACAAAAAAAAGAAGGAAAAACAACAAGAAACAAAAAAGAAAACAAAAAGTCTATCAATATTAGAATGTAAATGGAAATGGAAATGGACCCAGGTATAACCTCCCTGCACAAATAGCAGAGAGTCCGATGATAATAGAAATGTGCCAGAATGTTAACGTCCCTACAAAACAAACCCAACGATAATATTAATGAAAGAATGAACCGTATGTAACATTGCAACAGACATAATGAAACCTGATAAATTGTATAAGGGCAGCAGCGTTGACCTTTGGCCCTGTATTCAGAATAAAAAGAGCCAAAGATCGTCACCCCAATGAAAAAGACACTGAAACACGTATGTAACATAGCAGCGATGGCGAGACATTGTAGCATCTGTGACCAGAGAGTTTGCGCTGGACCGCGCGAGTGTTGCGAGCGGTTCTCAGTCAGTCAGTCAGTCAGTCAGTCAGTCGGTCGGTCGTTGCGAGTCTGTAGGTCTGTCTAGTTGAGGGCTGTACTCTGTCAGTAGTCGTCGCGTGCAGTACGCTAATAGTCGTCATGCAGAGCGGTCGGTCAGTAGTAGCAGCCGAGTGCGGTTGTGTGATGTAGGCGGTCGGCAACACTGGTCAAGATGGTGAATAAGGTATACTGTGAATTAATATAATCATTAGATAATGAACAATTTTATTTATTGTAATTATTCTCCAACAAGTTCCCCAATAATAATTTTTATTTCAAAAGCATTTTTCAAACATTTAATTTTTTATTGAACTGAAGAGTTCGTTGCACTTCACATTTCATTCCACTTCTTTGAAGAAAAATTTCACTAAAATCACAAAAAAAAAAGAGAATATTATTATTTGCAATGCAGTTCCTCCAAGCGCTGCGCAACAAACAAGAGCAGAAATGTGACATCCATTTATTCTGAGGTAAGACTTTAATTCTGATTGTTTTGCACAGGGCCAAAGACCGATATTTCGGTTTAATTGAAGTTTCTTGTCACTGAACGGACTTTTAAATGTTGTGAAGAATTTATATTTGAGTCAGATTGCGAATTTAACATTTTTGTTGCCATTTTCAATACCTCTCATTGTGGGCGAGGTTACAATTAGCGCAATGTCCATTAGCATCCGTAAATAACATTGTCCATTATTTTAAATTTTGCGGGGAGGTTACAACGCACAAAAAAAAAAAAAAAAAAACAAAAAATTGCATTTGTATCCGCTCCTCAATTGTAGATACCCCTTACACAGCTGTGTGCAATGAATGAGTGCTGGCTGGTAATTAATTGCACTCCTTGGAGGGAAATGCCATAGGAAGTAGTCTTTAAAAAGTGAATGTTTTTCGTTAAAAGACAAAAGTTACTTTAGAAAAAAGTAATAGTGGGGCTTTTTGTCGTTGAACAAAATAAGTACAATGAACATACGTTATCAGATTTGCGCAAAATGCAGCTTCACACCACCTTTTGATTATAACACAATATACTATACATCGTCCCGAACCGTGACCAGAGTCGCGAGACGAGCAGAGCACGCCGCCGACGCCCGCTCAGTACAACCGTCCACCCGCTACTACTGTCGACCGACTACTACCTCTCCCGACTCGCGCTACAATATATATAACAACTGTTCCTGGCGACCCGGTGCGTGCCACTACTGTCGTCTGGCGCGGTCCAAGCGCCGACTAGCAACGATAAATAACTCTCTGGTCAGACAGAGATGCTGTCATGCCTCGCCATCGCTCTGGTAATGAATACATACGTGTTGCAGCGTGCGTACCACCGGAACACGCAGTGGCGGAGCCAAAGACTGTGTTGTCGAGGTCGAGTGCGAGCGGGAAGAGAGGCAGCGTCGGCACGGAGATGCAAGCGAGCGCGAGACGCACGGGGGCTGCGGCGTGGCGCGTTTGCGGTCGGCGCCTTTGGTGGCAACGGCCGGGACAAGCAGCGGTGTATGGTGTGGTGCGGGGCGGACAGGGGCGGCGGTGGACGGGGAGGAGGCGGCGCGACGACGGCATGGGGGCGAAAACGGGACGGGGGACGGGGGACGGCGGATGTTGAGAGGCGTCACGCGCGGACAGGACACAGACACAGAGACACACAGATTGGAAAGGGAGGGTGCGCGGTAATAATAGTTGGGAATGTGCGTACCGTGCGGGACGGGAGTGGGCGAGGAACACGGTCGTGGCCCCTGTTTTGGGTGCGTGTGATGACGTCGGTGTGTTGTGGGAAGGGAAGGTGCTGTGGCGGCGGCGCGTAATGGGCGTAGGCCGAAAAGAGAAAGGAACGTCGGCAGTGTGTTGGCAAGCGTCGGTTCGACTGCGACGTTGATGGGCAGGGCAGGGCGAGGTTAATGGTGGTAGGAGTAGGCGTGTGGGCGCACAAAATCTGCCGCTGCAGGCGGTGCCGTAACCGCCATGGCGGGAAGGAGAGAGGGCCAAAGAAAGAAAGAAAGAAAGAAAGAAAGAAGAAAACAAAAAAAAAAAAAAAAAAAAGGAGGAGGGGGGGGGCGAAAGTGGAGAGGCGGTGGTGTGAGAAGGGCGGGGGCGGAAGGAAGGCAGGAAGGACAAGAGGCGAGGCGACGGCTTGCTTTGTGTATCGGTCGGTCTCTGGCTATGCTTCGTTTTCTGCAGCAGGGTCGGTGCGCGGCGTGGCTCGCGGCAGTGGGAACGCCTGGCGGCTGGACGGCCAGCAATGCGGTTGGATGGGCGGCCACAGCACCGCACCTGTGCCCGAGGAGGAGACGCTGGCGGCGGGCCCTGAGGTGAGGCCGGCTCGGCTCGGCTGGGGCTGTGGATGTGTAGGTGTGCGCCGCTGCTGCAACAACGAGTAAAACGCGAGAAGAAGGGATGGCGGTAGAGAGAGGAAAAAAAAAAGGTCGTGTTGTGTTGATGCGCAGGCAGACGCGTACAGAGAGACGAGCCCGGTCTGCAGCAGGGTGTGGCCGTGCCGAGTGCAGAGCAGCGGCGGCTCGGTTCGGTTCGGCCCGGCCCGGCCCGGCGGGCCGCGCTGTTGTCGCGGACGTGAGCGCCCCCTGGCGGGTGGCCGGAGGCGGCGCGGCGTGTTGGACGTGTGGCTGGTGGCAGTGCACAATTTGCGAGTGGCTGGCGGTGTGGTGTGGCGGTTGGCGCGTCGGGCGGCGGAGAGAGAGAGAGAGGGGGAGGAGAGGTATGTGTTGCGGGCGCCCTTTGCTGCGCTGCGTCGTTGCGTGTGCCGTACAGGGCGGGCGCTTGTCGACTGTGTGGGCGGTGTGGCGAATTGGCGTGAAACGGCTGCCGAGAGGTGTGTGGTAGCGAGCCGGTCGGTGTCAGTGCGAAGGGGAATGTGCGTGCGTTTGGCGGTTTCGGTGTGCTTTTTGCGGCGTGAGAGTGGGGAATTAGTGGGGCCGGCTGTTGTGTTGGTTCCTTGTGTCTTGTGTCGCGTAGCTTGATGGCAACGTGGAAGGACGCCGGTTTCGTTTCGAGCCTTGCGTGTGGTTGTCGACGTTGACTGGTTGGCGTGTGCATGTGTGGGTCGCGAGTGCGTTTTTGGCTGGCTGTGTGTGTGTGTGTGTGTGTGTGTGTGTGTGTGTGTGTGTGTGTGTTTTGGGGGGGAAGGGGGAGGCGGTGGTGAAAGTGCAGTCGTTGCCACGGGCGCGTCGTCGGGTGGGGCTGGGGCTGTGCGTCGTGGCGGAAAGGTGGTAGGTTGCGGGAAGCGAGCCCGTCGTTGACGGTGTCGCGTGAGTTGTGACTCGAGTGGGGCGCGGGGCGCGGGACAGGAGCAGCGTGCCGCTG
Organism: Schistocerca piceifrons; assembly: GCF_021461385.2. Taxonomy (NCBI): domain Eukaryota; kingdom Metazoa; phylum Arthropoda; class Insecta; order Orthoptera; family Acrididae; genus Schistocerca; species Schistocerca piceifrons. The sequence continues at coordinate 54,489 of NW_025728642.1, forward strand.
CGTCGTGGTCGTCAGCAGAGGCTGTGCGTGTGCTTGTCCTTTTTGTGGGCGGTTCGTGCGAGGCGTTTTTTGTTTCGTGTTGCCCTAGTTGTTAGTTTATTTTTTTTTTGTGTTTGTTATTTTGAGACGACGACTGGTTGGTGGCGTGCGCGCGAAGTGGCGGTGTGCGCTTCCCGTGTCGTTTTGTTTTTGTTTGGTTTTTTTGTTTTTGTGTGTTTTTTTTGTTTGCACTGGGCCCCGGGGGGTGGGTGGGTGCGTGTGTGTCGATTGCCGGCTGGCGAAAGGTGCGCCATCGGCGGGGTGGGTCGCCGGCACAAGTAGAGGCGGCGGCGTTGTTGCTGTTGTTGTGTGGTGTTTGTTTTGTTCGGCTGTGTCGGCGAGCTGTGTTGCGGTGCGTGTGAATGGTGGTGCAAAAGTGCTGGCGTTGGGGCTGCGACTGCGACGGCGGCGAGCCGCGGGCGCGCATGATAGTGATGTTGTGAACAGCGGCTGTGTACGGTAGTGGTGTTGTTGTAGCACGACGTGCATCCGGGCCGGCGCGGAAAGCGCAGTTGCGGGCGGTTGCCCTTCGGTGCCAGCCATGTCGCGTGAGCGGCGGGTTGCTCTGGTGTCGACACGTGGTGCTCTGGGTTGTTGTGTGGTGCCCTTTGGCCGGTGGGGGTGGTTCGCGTGTGTCTCGTTCGCGCTCGGTATCTGGTCGTGGTCGTGCTGCTCCCCCGTCTGTCGGCGGTTTTCGACGTCGTCTGTACGTTTTTGTTCGTTTGCGGCGTGCCTGCCGACGTCGTCCCGTCGCGACCTTTCAACCGAAAGTGTGGCGCCCGAAGGTGAACGAACGTAACCCTGACCTCGGCGCTTTACGCTGAGCCGAGCGAACCGAACCTAACCTGTGGTGTGGCGAGGTGAGCTCAGCCTGTGAGCCCCTAACGTCTACGTAAGGTAAGCTGTCCGGCTGACGCCTCACGTTTGAACGCTTTTTTTTAACCTAGCACTGACCCCTTAACCTAACGTGTAACCTAACCTAACCTCTGACGCCTGACGTGTTTGAATGCTTAACCTAAGTTTGACGCTTAACCTAACCCAAGTCCCCTTAACCTAACCCACGTCCACCTAACCCTAACCTAACCTAGACGTGTAAACGTAATGTGTAACGCGTAACGTGTAAGGTCGGCTGTCGTGTGTGCTGACGGCAGATTGGGTTGGTCTGTAGATTCGGATTGCGGTTTGCCTCGGTCGAGGGGTTGGGTCGGAAGCGGCGAGGGGCGGCGGCGCCTGTTGCGCAGGCGGCGTCCGTTTGCGGCGGGCAATTGTTGATAAACGGCTGTGAATGTTGGCGGGCGAGAGGAGGAGGACGGCGCGCGATGTGGCCCGACGGCTGCGGGCCGATCGGGAAACGGCGGGAGGGCGACGGAAGGCGATGGGGCGGCGGAGGCGCGTTTGCACGGCCGTCATCGCCGCACGCCTCGGCTTGTGTGGCTGTGGCGCCGGCCGCGCTGGCCGGGCTGCCGCGGCGACGGTGTGGGAGTTTTGCCGAAGGTTTGGCCATTGTGGCGGGTCGTCGGCTGGGGCTGTGGGGGCGGCATTTGGGCGGGGGCGGCGATTCTCGGCGGGCCGACCCAGGCTGTAGCGCGCGGTAGCTGCAGTTTGGCCGTGGTTTGCGGCGCTGCCGTGGCGACTGGTTGGCGACTGTGGTGTGGCTGTGTGTAGCCCCATCCTCGGTGGTTTGAAAGGCGCGGGCGGTTGTGGCGCAGGTTTGGGGCTGCTCCGCACAGGCTGTCGGACGTTGGGCGGTAGCAAGCGCGGGAGGCGCGGCGCGGCGGCGCGCAGAGTGGCGGCCGCTCTCTCGGCCGTCCGCGCCCGCCCGCGACACTGGCTGGGCCTTGTGATTCTCTGCTCTGCTGCTGTGCTGTGCTTGCGTGCCTGCCTGCCGTCCCGCTCGCTCTCGCTCTCGCTCTCGCTGTGTGTTACGCGCGTCGTCGAAATGGCAGATCAGGCGGCTACGAACGAGACTGCTGCGGCACCCGCCGCCACCGGCACTACGAAGAAGGCCAAGTCTGCGTCGTCTGCGAAGAAGCCGCGCGCCAAGCCTGCGCACCCGCGCACCTCTGAGATGGTGACGGCCGCCATCAAGAGTCTGAAGGAGCGCGGCGGGTCGTCGCTGCAGGCGATCAAGAAGTACATTGCCGCGCACTACAAGCTGGACGCGGAGAAGCTGGCGCCGTTTATCAAGAAGTACCTCAAGTCGGCCGTCGTGGCGGGCGAGCTGGTGCAGACGAAGGGGAAGGGCGCGTCCGGCTCGTTCAAGCTTGCCGGCGCCGGCGGCGGGGGGGCGGCCGAGGGCGGCAAGGCTCGTGCTGGCGGTGCCAAGAAGAAGCGCGCCGCTCCGGCCAGCAAGGAGAAGAAGGGCGCCCGTGCGGCCGGCGCAAAGAAGGCTGGTGGCGTGAAGGCGGCGACCGGTCGGAAGGCGGGCGCCGCCAAGAAGGCGTCTGCGGCGTCGGCCGCTCCCGCGGGTGCGAAGAAGGCGGCTGCGGCCAAGCCGGCCAAGGCCAAGTCGCCGTCGAAGGCGAAGAAGGCCGCCAAGGTTCCGACGAAGAAGCCGAAGGCGCCGCGCCCGAAGAAGGCGACGACGCCGTCTAAGGCGAAGGCTTCGCCCAAGAAGAAGAAGTAGAGTAGAGGAGAAAGAGATGGGAGAAAGGAAGGGTTTGGCGCTTGACTCCGTCGTCCCCACCCCCCGTCGTCGTCTAGTGGCGCGCAAGAGACGCGCGGCCCAAAACGGCCCTTCTCAGGGCCATCAAAGCACGTCGGGGAAGGTTTTGATTGTCGTGTTGCGTTTGGTGTGGGTGTCTGTCTGTCTGTCTGTCTGGCGTTTCTGTATGCCCGTGGGGATGCTGTTTGCGTGCCGTGGTGGTTGGATTGCGGGGGTCGGTGGCGGGTGTGGGCGGCGGTAGCGGTAAGCGGTGTTGTTGTTGATTGTCGCCGTGTTTGTGGCGGCGGCCGACGGTTGGTTTTCTGTCACGTTGTTTTGTTTGAATACGTTGGTTGGCTTGCCTGCGTTCGTTCTTCTCGGATGTCTGTCTTGTCTAGTCGTGTCTGGTCTTTGTTGTTTTGTTCCTTTGTGTGTGTGTGTGTGTGTGTGTGTGTGTGTGTGTGTGTGTGTTATGTTTTGCAACGGGGGGCACGTTGAGATGTGGAAGGAGTCGGCGGGGATTTCGGTGGCGTGTAGAGCGAGCGAGCGCGCCTGCCTGGCCGTTGGCCGTCGGAGTGGAGTGCGGGTTTGTTTTTGTGTTTTCGAAACGAAAGCGGCGGCCGGCCGGCCAGCCACCCGTGCGGTGTGACGTCGGCCGTTGGGTATTGTGCGCTTTGAGCGCCGGGGAGGGATGATGTGTGATTGTTGCGCGCTGCTAAGCAGGCAGGCAGAGTGAGCGGGTGTGGCGGACGGACGGGAAGTGGTGGTTGTTGTTTTTGGGTTGCGGGGCGAGAGGCAGGCGACCGACAAAGTTTGCTCGCGACGGAGAGATGTTAGTGGCCCTGAAAAGGGCCGTTTTTGTTTGTGCGGTGCGGTGCCGCGGCGCGGTTTAGGCGCGCTCGCCGCGGATGCGGCGCGCGAGCTGGATGTCCTTGGGCATGATGGTGACGCGCTTGGCGTGGATTGCGCACAGGTTGGTGTCTTCGAAGAGGCCGACGAGGTAGGCCTCGCTGGCCTCCTGCAGGGCCATGACTGCGGAGCTCTGGAAGCGCAGGTCGGTCTTGAAGTCCTGGGCGATCTCGCGCACTAGGCGCTGGAATGGCAGCTTGCGGATGAGCAGCTCTGTGCTCTTCTGGTAGCGCCTGATTTCTCGCAGGGCGACGGTGCCCGGCCTGTAGCGGTGGGGCTTCTTGACGCCTCCGGTGGCGGGCGCGCTCTTCCTCGCCGCCTTGGTGGCGAGCTGTTTGCGCGGCGCCTTTCCGCCGGTGGACTTGCGGGCCGTTTGCTTTGTGCGGGCCATAGCGGTAGCGGAGCGGCGTGCGTGGAGGTTAGGTGCGGCGCGGCGTCCGGTGCTGCCTTGACAACGGGCCCGCGCGCCTCCGTGCTGCGCTTATATGCCCTCGGTTGCGCGTGGTGGGGGGAGGGCGGGCCAGAGTCTATATAGGGGGGCGGCGGGCGCGCTGGGCGCAGACCGTAGCCGACTCGCCAGCCGCTGCAGCTGCTGTTTGTGCACGTTTTGCTTTGCCCGAGGAAGGAAGGATGACAGGCCGCGGCAAGGGAGGAAAGGGGCTCGGCAAGGGTGGCGCCAAGCGGCACCGCAAGGTGTTGCGCGACAACATCCAGGGCATCACGAAGCCCGCCATCCGCCGCCTGGCTCGCAGGGGCGGCGTGAAGCGCATCTCTGGTCTGATCTACGAGGAGACCCGCGGGGTGCTGAAGGTGTTCCTGGAGAACGTGATCCGCGACGCGGTGACGTACACTGAGCACGCCAAGCGCAAGACTGTGACGGCCATGGACGTGGTGTACGCCCTGAAGAGGCAGGGGCGCACCCTGTACGGTTTCGGCGGTTAGGCTGCGTCGCAGCGGGCGCTGGCCTTCCCGCGGCCGTGCTTGTGGGTGGGAGAGACTAGGAAACGGCCCTTTTCAGGGCCACCACACTGTTCGGAAGTTGAAAAGTGCGAAAGAGTCTGTGTTGTTTGTTTGTTTGTTTCTTTCTTTCCGTTTGAGCGACGTGATGTGACTGGGAGGGGAGAAGGAAAGGAAACGTGTCATGTGGCTGGCTGTGTGTGGGAGCTGCTTCGTTTGTGTTTGTTATTGTGTGTCGTTGTATCGATCGCGACGGAGATGGCGGGCTGTGTGTTGTTGTGCGAGAGGCGGTGATTATTTGCTTGCGTGGTTTGGCTCTGTGTGTTTGCGGCGGCGTTGGGGTTTCCGAGGCAAGGCGTGTGGGCACAGGCGGCCGGATCAGCTGTTTCGTTCGTGTCGACGGCCGTTGCGCGCGGGAGTGGAGGGCGGTGTGTCGACACGCCTCCCTGTAACAATGGTCATTATTGCTGCCGTTGTCGTTTGGAAGGCGACTGCGACCGTGCAAAATGAATGAATGTGTGTGTGTGTGTGTGTGTTTGTTGGGCCACACGGGCTGTGTGGACGACAAGATGGCGGACGTGCGCCGGCGGCGGCTGTGCTGTGAAAGTGCAAAGTTAAAACAAAACAAGGTGCGGCGAGGACGACTGAAATTTTGCTTTGGACGTAGGTTTGTGTGGTGGCCCTGAAAAGGGCCGATTGTTGTGGGCCGGGCCGAGCCGAGCCGGCAAAGCGCGTTGCGTGCAGGGGAGCACGCGGCGCTGCGATTGCCTTGGCCTCCTTTAGGCCTTCTTCTCGGTCTTCTTTGGCAGCAGGACGGCCTGGATGTTGGGCAGGACACCACCCTGTGCGATGGTGACGCCCGACAGGAGCTTGTTGAGCTCCTCGTCGTTGCGGATGGCAAGCTGCAGGTGGCGCGGGATGATGCGCGTCTTCTTGTTGTCGCGGGCCGCGTTTCCGGCCAGCTCGAGCACCTCAGCCGCGAGGTACTCCATGACGGCGGCGAGGTAGACGGGCGCCCCGGCGCCGACGCGCTCTGCGTAGTTTCCCTTGCGCAGGAGGCGGTGGATTCTGCCGACCGGGAACTGGAGCCCAGCCCTGCTTGAGCGGGACTTTGACTTGCCCTTGACTTTGCCTCCCTTTCCGCGTCCGGACATGGCGATGGGCTAGCGACGGTGCACACGAAACGGAAACGAAAACGACCGGTGCGAGCGGCAGCGAGTCGAGCAGCGGAGTGCGTGCCGGCGCAGCCGGGGTGGGGGTGCTTTATGGGCTCGGGTGCGGCGGCCGGTTGCGCGCGCGCCCCATTGGTCGGCGGCCGCAACAGGGCGAGCTGGTAAAGGTGCGGCGGCGGCTGGCGGCGGGTGCCACTGTGTGGGGAGACGCTGACTAGAGCGGAGCGCTTGCTACTGGTGTTGCTGCTGCCGTACGTTCGTTCGAGATGCCGCCCAAGACTAGCGGGAAGGCCGCCAAGAAGGCTGGCAAGGCGCAGAAGAACATTTCGAAGGGCGACAAGAAGAAGAAGCGCAAGAGGAAGGAGAGCTATGCCATCTACATCTACAAGGTGCTGAAGCAGGTGCACCCTGACACGGGCATCTCGTCGAAGGCGATGAGCATCATGAACAGCTTCGTGAACGACATTTTCGAGCGCATTGCGGCCGAGGCTTCTCGCCTGGCGCACTACAACAAGCGCTCGACCATCACGTCCCGCGAGATCCAGACCGCTGTGCGGCTGTTGCTGCCTGGCGAGCTGGCCAAGCACGCCGTGAGCGAGGGCACGAAGGCGGTGACCAAGTACACGAGCTCCAAGTAAGGAGGTGGCTCTGGAGTGGAAGGAAGGATGGAGAAGGCTCCTCCGTTGCGAGAGCGGCAAAACGGCCCTTTTCAGGGCCACCAACTTGCCTTTTGCGGGAAGGGCGGAATTGTTGTTGTTGTTGTTTGTGTGGACGGCTGTGATGTATGTGTGCATTTTGATTGTGGGTGGGGGGGGGGGGGCGCGTCAAAGCGTGTTGCGGGGGACGGCCACGAGGTTGGTCGCCGTGGCGTGGAATGGTGGCACGCCTCGTTGGAGTGGTTTTGACCCATTGGTGGTGGTGTGTGTGTGTTACCTGTCTGCGAGGGGGGACAGTGCGATCGGCGACTTTTGTGTCACCGTAACGACGGCCGTTTGCGGGTTTGTTTTTTGCACATCATACATGGCGAGGGTGAAATGTGAAATGTTTTTGTTTGGTTTTTTTTTGCCGCCCACTATTCCCTTTGCTGTACGCCGAGTTTGACAATGGTGCGACGTAACTGCAGCGTGGAGGTGTGTGAGTGACGTTGAAATTGAACGTGCCATTAAGACGCATTGTTGTTGTATTGTACTGTACGTGTACGGCGACACGCACGATGATGTACCATTCGACTCTGATTTTTGATAGCCGTGTCTGACTGATTGCGTACGACGCACGCACACCGATGTCGTCATTCAAGATGCACGCGTGTCCAGTGCAGTACAGTAAGCGCGACGCTAGACGGCGGCGGCGGCGGCGGCGGCGGCGGCGGCGGTCGTCGTTTGTTTGGCGAATGTCTGTACACGTGTTTGTCTGTGTCCATCCGGTATGTATGTGTTTGTTTGAAAGTGTTTTGTGTGTCGGTGACGTGGTCCGATCCGTCGCCCCCTGAGTAACTGTCGATCGGCGCGATAGACCGGCGTCACGCAACTGAACCGAAGTCTTGGGCACACCCGTCATACTGTTGTACACCGTCGCGCTGAGAACGGTGACGAAAGGTTGACTTTGATCGGTCGAATGTCTGGGCAGAACGTGAGGAATGAGGCAAGAGTGCAAGGAGGGGGGGCAAAAGAGAGAGGAAGGGAAAAAGGGGAGAAACGCATTCGTAGAGCAACGGAACGTTCCCGTGTCGGAGGCGTATTGGAGCCGCACTGAAATGCGTTTAACGGCGGCGCGGCTGCAAGTGTCTGCCGTGGTGAACGTTACCTTTGACGGCTGCATTGGGCTTTGCTTTTGCTTTTGCTTTCGCTTTCGCTTTCGCTTTCCCGGATGTACGTAACGTTTGTTGATATGGTTGTGAGGAAGAGTGTATGACAGTGCCGTGCCGTCCATGTTCGTGTGCCCTCCCATTGTGTGTATGCTATTGTCTGTGTACTTGAATGATGTATGTAGGTGTTAGTGGACATGTTTCACCAGTGGGGGGAAATGGATCGTCGATAGTTGGCGTCACTCTGTCACGGTCGAGATGACGCACCCTCCGTACAGAAAGGTGTCGAGAAAGTGTGTGTGTGTGTGTGTGTGTGTGTGTGTGTGTGTGTGTGCGTCCGTGAATTGGCAGTGTTTGGAGGTGGGCGTGCCCTGCATGTGGCCCGGAAGGCTGTTCGTTTGGCGGTAGTGTTGTGTGGACAGGGGAGGGGCATGCGTAACGCTGCTGGCATGGCATTTCGGGAGATGGGAGGGGGCAAACGAGGAGCGGCGGCCAAAGAAAGGCGGGACGGGGAGGGGCGCGGTGTGGGTGGCTTGCGCCTGTGCTCGGCGTTGTGGTTTGTGCAAAAGAGGAGGAGAAAAACAATGAGTTGCCAGGGAGGGGAGCGGTGTTGTGTTGTGGTTGTCGTGGTGTAGCCGCAGACGCGGCTGTCAGTGAACGTGGCGAGACGGACGGATGCGCGGAGGGGCGGGGGCGGCGCATTTCGCCGGTGCCGTGCCGTGCCGTGCCGTGCCTGACAGCCGCGTGGTCGCTGTGTTGTTGGTGGCGTGGGGGCGAGGAGAGTACCGTACGGGTGTGCTTGTGCGCCGGAAATGGCACACTGCGCCTGCCCGTCTTGGAGGCTGATGGCTGTGGTGTGGAAATGGGGCGCGGTGATGTTGAAGCAGTTGAAGGACAGAAAAGAAACCAAGAAAACGGGAGGCGTGATGCGGCGGTGGTGGTGAGAGCGGGAAAAACAAAACAAACAAAAAAAAAAAACAACAAAAAAAAGAAGGAAAAACAACAAGAAACAAAAAAGAAAACAAAAAGTCTATCAATATTAGAATGTAAATGGAAATGGAAATGGACCCAGGTATAACCTCCCTGCACAAATAGCAGAGAGTCCGATGATAATAGAAATGTGCCAGAATGTTAACGTCCCTACAAAACAAACCCAACGATAATATTAATGAAAGAATGAACCGTATGTAACATTGCAACAGACATAATGAAACCTGATAAATTGTATAAGGGCAGCAGCGTTGACCTTTGGCCCTGTATTCAGAATAAAAAGAGCCAAAGATCGTCACCCCAATGAAAAAGACACTGAAACACGTATGTAACATAGCAGCGATGGCGAGACATTGTAGCATCTGTGACCAGAGAGTTTGCGCTGGACCGCGCGAGTGTTGCGAGCGGTTCTCAGTCAGTCAGTCAGTCAGTCAGTCAGTCGGTCGGTCGTTGCGAGTCTGTAGGTCTGTCTAGTTGAGGGCTGTACTCTGTCAGTAGTCGTCGCGTGCAGTACGCTAATAGTCGTCATGCAGAGCGGTCGGTCAGTAGTAGCAGCCGAGTGCGGTTGTGTGATGTAGGCGGTCGGCAACACTGGTCAAGATGGTGAATAAGGTATACTGTGAATTAATATAATCATTAGATAATGAACAATTTTATTTATTGTAATTATTCTCCAACAAGTTCCCCAATAATAATTTTTATTTCAAAAGCATTTTTCAAACATTTAATTTTTTATTGAACTGAAGAGTTCGTTGCACTTCACATTTCATTCCACTTCTTTGAAGAAAAATTTCACTAAAATCACAAAAAAAAAAGAGAATATTATTATTTGCAATGCAGTTCCTCCAAGCGCTGCGCAACAAACAAGAGCAGAAATGTGACATCCATTTATTCTGAGGTAAGACTTTAATTCTGATTGTTTTGCACAGGGCCAAAGACCGATATTTCGGTTTAATTGAAGTTTCTTGTCACTGAACGGACTTTTAAATGTTGTGAAGAATTTATATTTGAGTCAGATTGCGAATTTAACATTTTTGTTGCCATTTTCAATACCTCTCATTGTGGGCGAGGTTACAATTAGCGCAATGTCCATTAGCATCCGTAAATAACATTGTCCATTATTTTAAATTTTGCGGGGAGGTTACAACGCACAAAAAAAAAAAAAACAAAACAAAAAATTGCATTTGTATCCGCTCCTCAATTGTAGATACCCCTTACACAGCTGTGTGCAATGAATGAGTGCTGGCTGGTAATTAATTGCACTCCTTGGAGGGAAATGCCATAGGAAGTAGTCTTTAAAAAGTGAATGTTTTTCGTTAAAAGACAAAAGTTACTTTAGAAAAAAGTAATAGTGGGGCTTTTTGTCGTTGAACAAAATAAGTACAATGAACATACGTTATCAGATTTGCGCAAAATGCAGCTTCACACCACCTTTTGATTATAACACAATATACTATACATCGTCCCGAACCGTGACCAGAGTCGCGAGACGAGCAGAGCACGCCGCCGACGCCCGCTCAGTACAACCGTCCACCCGCTACTACTGTCGACCGACTACTACCTCTCCCGACTCGCGCTACAATATATATAACAACTGTTCCTGGCGACCCGGTGCGTGCCACTACTGTCGTCTGGCGCGGTCCAAGCGCCGACTAGCAACGATAAATAACTCTCTGGTCAGACAGAGATGCTGTCATGCCTCGCCATCGCTCTGGTAATGAATACATACGTGTTGCAGCGTGCGTACCACCGGAACACGCAGTGGCGGAGCCAAAGACTGTGTTGTCGAGGTCGAGTGCGAGCGGGAAGAGAGGCAGCGTCGGCACGGAGATGCAAGCGAGCGCGAGACGCACGGGGGCTGCGGCGTGGGCGCGTTTGCGGTCGGCGCCTTTGGTGGCAACGGCCGGGACAAGCAGCGGTGTATGGTGTGGTGCGGGGCGGACAGGGGCGGCGGTGGACGGGGAGGAGGCGGCGCGACGACGGCATGGGGGCGAAAACGGGACGGGGGACGGGGGACGGCGGATGTTGAGAGGCGTCACGCGCGGACAGGACACAGACACAGAGACACACAGATTGGAAAGGGAGGGTGCGCGGTAATAATAGTTGGGAATGTGCGTACCGTGCGGGACGGGAGTGGGCGAGGAACACGGTCGTGGCCCCTGTTTTGGGTGCGTGTGATGACGTCGGTGTGTTGTGGGAAGGGAAGGTGCTGTGGCGGCGGCGCGTAATGGGCGTAGGCCGAAAAGAGAAAGGAACGTCGGCAGTGTGTTGGCAAGCGTCGGTTCGACTGCGACGTTGATGGGCAGGGCAGGGCGAGGTTAATGGTGGTAGGAGTAGGCGTGTGGGCGCACAAAATCTGCCGCTGCAGGCGGTGCCGTAACCGCCATGGCGGAAGGAGAGAGGGCCAAAGAAAGAAAGAAAGAAAGAAAGAAAGAAGAAAACAAAAAAAAAAAAAAAAAAGGAGGAGGGGGGGGGGCGAAAGTGGAGAGGCGGTGGTGTGAGAAGGGCGGGGGCGGAAGGAAGGCAGGAAGGACAAGAGGCGAGGCGACGGCTTGCTTTGTGTATCGGTCGGTCTCTGGCTATGCTTCGTTTTCTGCAGCAGGGTCGGTGCGCGGCGTGGCTCGCGGCAGTGGGAACGCCTGGCGGCTGGACGGCCAGCAATGCGGTTGGATGGGCGGCCACAGCACCGCACCTGTGCCCGAGGAGGAGACGCTGGCGGCGGGCCCTGAGGTGAGGCCGGCTCGGCTCGGCTGGGGCTGTGGATGTGTAGGTGTGCGCCGCTGCTGCAACAACGAGTAAAACGCGAGAAGAAGGGATGGCGGTAGAGAGAGGAAAAAAAAAAGGTCGTGTTGTGTTGATGCGCAGGCAGACGCGTACAGAGAGACGAGCCCGGTCTGCAGCAGGGTGTGGCCGTGCCGAGTGCAGAGCAGCGGCGGCTCGGTTCGGTTCGGCCCGGCCCGGCCCGGCGGGCCGCGCTGTTGTCGCGGACGTGAGCGCCCCCTGGCGGGTGGCCGGAGGCGGCGCGGCGTGTTGGACGTGTGGCTGGTGGCAGTGCACAATTTGCGAGTGGCTGGCGGTGTGGTGTGGCGGTTGGCGCGTCGGGCGGCGGAGAGAGAGAGAGAGGGGGAGGAGAGGTATGTGTTGCGGGCGCCCTTTGCTGCGCTGCGTCGTTGCGTGTGCCGTACAGGGCGGGCGCTTGTCGACTGTGTGGGCGGTGTGGCGAATTGGCGTGAAACGGCTGCCGAGAGGTGTGTGGTAGCGAGCCGGTCGGTGTCAGTGCGAAGGGGAATGTGCGTGCGTTTGGCGGTTTCGGTGTGCTTTTTGCGGCGTGAGAGTGGGGAATTAGTGGGGCCGGCTGTTGTGTTGGTTCCTTGTGTCTTGTGTCGCGTAGCTTGATGGCAACGTGGAAGGACGCCGGTTTCGTTTCGAGCCTTGCGTGTGGTTGTCGACGTTGACTGGTTGGCGTGTGCATGTGTGGGTCGCGAGTGCGTTTTTGGCTGGCTGTGTGTGTGTGTGTGTGTGTGTGTGTGTGTGTGTGTGTGTGTGTGTTTTGGGGGGGAAGGGGGAGGCGGTGGTGAAAGTGCAGTCGTTGCCACGGGCGCGTCGTCGGGTGGGGCTGGGGCTGTGCGTCGTGGCGGAAAGGTGGTAGGTTGCGGGAAGCGAGCCGTCGTTGACGGTGTCGCGTGAGTTGTGACTCGAGTGGGGCGCGGGGCGCGGGACAGGAGCAGCGTGCCGCTGCGTCGTGGTCGTCAGCAGAGGCTGTGCGTGTGCTTGTCCTTTTTGTGGGCGGTTCGTGCGAGGCGTTTTTTGTTTCGTGTTGCCCTAGTTGTTAGTTTATTTTTTTTTTGTGTTTGTTATTTTGAGACGACGACTGGTTGGTGGCGTGCGCGCGAAGTGGCGGTGTGCGCTTCCCGTGTCGTTTTGTTTTTGTTTGGTTTTTTTGTTTTTGTGTGTTTTTTTTGTTTGCACTGGGCCCCGGGGGGTGGGTGGGTGCGTGTGTGTCGATTGCCGGCTGGCGAAAGGTGCGCCATCGGCGGGGTGGGTCGCCGGCACAAGTAGAGGCGGCGGCGTTGTTGCTGTTGTTGTGTGGTGTTTGTTTGTTCGGCTGTGTCGGCGAGCTGTGTTGCGGTGCGTGTGAATGGTGGTGCAAAAGTGCTGGCGTTGGGGCTGCGACTGCGACGGCGGCGAGCCGCGGGCGCGCATGATAGTGATGTTGTGAACAGCGGCTGTGTACGGTAGTGGTGTTGTTGTAGCACGACGTGCATCCGGGCCGGCGCGGAAAGCGCAGTTGCGGGCGGTTGCCCTTCGGTGCCAGCCATGTCGCGTGAGCGGCGGGTTGCTCTGGTGTCGACACGTGGTGCTCTGGGTTGTTGTGTGGTGCCCTTTGGCCGGTGGGGGTGGTTCGCGTGTGTCTCGTTCGCGCTCGGTATCTGGTCGTGGTCGTGCTGCTCCCCCGTCTGTCGGCGGTTTTCGACGTCGTCTGTACGTTTTTGTTCGTTTGCGGCGTGCCTGCCGACGTCGTCCCGTCGCGACCTTTCAACCGAAAGTGTGGCGCCCGAAGGTGAACGAACGTAACCCTGACCTCGGCGCTTTACGCTGAGCCGAGCGAACCGAACCTAACCTGTGGTGTGGCGAGGTGAGCTCAGCCTGTGAGCCCCTAACGTCTACGTAAGGTAAGCTGTCCGGCTGACGCCTCACGTTTGAACGCTTTTTTTTAACCTAGCACTGACCC
>NW_025728643.1:10000-12500 GCF_021461385.2 Schistocerca piceifrons
CCTGCCGCGTCCGTCGGCCGGCGCGCCTGCCACTGGCCGCCCCCACCAGCCGGCTGTAGCGCGTGCGCCCACGCACCGCGCGGCCAGCACGCCGGGAGGCGCCCCCTCACCGGCCGGGGACGGTCCCACCCAGCCACCGCCGCGTATCGCTTCACACCCAGATGCCGTTCAGTTTCGTCGGCATGGTGGGTATCGCTGGAACAACCGGTTAGTACCTCAACCTATCGTCGCCATCACCGATTCACCCCTAGCGAGAACAACCGCACCACAACAGGTTACCATTTGTTCATTTGCGTAACTTCACCAGAAAACGCAGGCGTCCATCGCCATTTGCAACTTCCACGATTATTGCATGCCTGTGTCAGGTGTCACGCCACACTACGTCTGCCCACATACACGCAACAAAATGTGCACGCCTAGACAATACGTGGAAGGTGGCCCCCGTACGTATGCGATGTCCATTGCTCGAACGACTGTCAACCGGCCTCTGTAGCATGTCGCAGATATGGAACGCGGTGCACCATGCCATCACGGTGTGTGAGGAGAGACGACTAGGTCCGAATACATCAACAGACAGCTCATGCTGATCGCCATCCACGGCGTCCGTTCCTCCCACACGTCTCTATGGCGTACCACACTGCAATCCAGCTCTCATAGGGAGACGACACGTAGCTGCGTGCACAATATTTGCACTGTATGGTCCGCCGTTTTTGGGCGCAGTCGTTGTACGGTCACACATGTGCCACGATGTATCATTCAGTACATAAGGACGAATGTGCAGTACAGATTGTGGTTTACGCGTACGACATTAGCGGACAGTTGACACAGGCCGCACCACAACGTAGCCTGAGTACGTCGCATGCGGAGGGCATTGAACATGCAAAGTTCTCACCAACCAGCTTGCGAAGGCAGGGGGCAAGGTGGGGACGTGGGGAGGGGCGGCATGTACGTCCTGCTGCCATCCACATTACAGTGTACAGCAGGAGCATGTGGAAAGTGAGCAAGACTTGCAAGGTGTTTAACATGAAGCGATACACAGGGGAGCGGGGAGTGCGAGTAGCGAACTATATTGCGAGGGTTGCGGGTGGGCAACACTACACTAATTGAACGAGTCGTATAACAATTACAGAGCAGGTTTAGGCGACAACGTGGGTTACGTTAGGCGACAACGTGGGTTAGGTTAAGGCACGACGTGGGTTAGGTTAAGGCACGACGTGGGTTAGGTTAAGGCACGACATGGGTTAGGTTAAGGCACGACATGGGTTAGGTTAAGGCACAACATGGGTTAGGTTAAGGCACAACATGGGTTAGGTTAAGGCACAACATGGGTTAGGTTAAGGCACAACATGGGTTAGGTTAAGGCACAACATGGGTTAGGTTAAGGCACAACATGGGTTAGGTTAAGGCACAACATGGGTTAGGTTAAGGCACAACATGGGTTAGGTTAAGGCACAACATGGGTTAGGTTAAGGCACAACATAGGTTAGGTTAAGGCACAACATAGGTTAGGTTAAGGCACAACATAGGTTAGGTTAAGGCACAACATGGGTTAGGTTAAGGCACAACATGGGTTAGGTTAAGGCACAACATGGGTTAGGTTAAGGCACAACATGGGTTAGGTTAAGGCACAACATGGGTTAGGTTAAGGCACAACATGGGTTAGGTTAAGGCACAACATGGGTTAGGTTAAGGCACAACATGGGTTAGGTTAAGGCACAACATGGGTTAGGTTAAGGCACAACATGGGTTAGGTTAAGGCACAACATGGGTTAGGTTAAGGCACAACATGGGTTAGGTTAAGGCACAACATGGGTTAGGTTAAGGCACAACATGGGTTAGGTTAAGGCACAACATAGGTTAGGTTAAGGCACAACATAGGTTAGGTTAAGGCACAACATAGGTTAGGTTAAGGCACAACATAGGTTAGGTTAAGGCACAACATAGGTTAGGTTAAGGCACAACATAGGTTAGGTTAAGGCACAACATAGGTTAGGTTAAGGCACAACATAGGTTAGGTTAAGGCACAACATAGGTTAGGTTAAGGTACAACATAGGTTAGGTTAAGGTACAACATAGGTTAGGTTAAGGTACAACATAGGTTAGGTTAAGGTACAACATAGGTTAGGTTAGGTTAGGTTACACGTTGTTGTAAGGAAAGGTGTAGGGGGGGGCGGGGGCGGCAGGTTCGTTGATAGTGATTATAGTAAGTGAATGCTTGTGACATGATCAGATTTGTCACGTCAGGATGCACCTTTGGCTTATTAGAGGCGGCGCTCCAATTCTATGCTTGTGTCAGACCTGTGTCTTTGACTCATGTCATTGTTTGTGCGCTGTGACAGGAGGTACTATTGTGATGTTGGGTGCACCGTTGTATAGGACATGTGTGGGTGTTGGTGCCTGATCTGCGCAATGGTGGATGTCGAAAGGGTGGGATATTGTATTTTCCGCATGGACCTCCTGGTCTGGTTGTGATAGTGTGGATTGTGTAATGTGGCGGAGA
>NW_025728643.1:20000-25000 GCF_021461385.2 Schistocerca piceifrons
CCATTATTCCATGCACACAGTATTCAGGCGGGCTTGCCTGCTTTAAGCACTCTAATTTGTTCAAAGTAAACGTGCCGGCCCACCGAGACACTCAATAAAGAGCACCCTGGTAGGATTTCAACGGGGTCCGCCTCGGGACGCACGAGCACGCACGGGGCGGTCGCACGCCTTCGGCTCGCCCCACCGGCAGGACGTCCCACGATACATGCCAGTTAAACACCGACGGGCGGTGAACCAACAGCGTGGGACACAAATCCAACTACGAGCTTTTTAACCGCAACAACTTTAATATACGCTATTGGAGCTGGAATTACCGCGGCTGCTGGCACCAGACTTGCCCTCCAATAGATACTCGTTAAAGGATTTAAAGTGTACTCATTCCGATTACGGGGCCTCGGATGAGTCCCGTATCGTTATTTTTCGTCACTACCTCCCCGTGCCGGGAGTGGGTAATTTGCGCGCCTGCTGCCTTCCTTGGATGTGGTAGCCGTTTCTCAGGCTCCCTCTCCGGAATCGAACCCTGATTCCCCGTTACCCGTTACAACCATGGTAGGCGCAGAACCTACCATCGACAGTTGATAAGGCAGACATTTGAAAGATGCGTCGCCGGTACGAGGACCGTGCGATCAGCCCAAAGTTATTCAGAGTCACCAAGGCAAACGGACCGGACGAGCCGACCGATTGGTTTTGATCTAATAAAAGCGTCCCTTCCATCTCTGGTCGGGACTCTGTTTGCATGTATTAGCTCTAGAATTACCACAGTTATCCAAGTAACGTGGGTACGATCTAAGGAACCATAACTGATTTAATGAGCCATTCGCGGTTTCACCTTAATGCGGCTTGTACTGAGACATGCATGGCTTAATCTTTGAGACAAGCATATGACTACTGGCAGGATCAACCAGGGAGCTGCGTCAACTAGAGCTGAGCAGCCGGCCGCCCGGGAGTGTGTCCCGGGGGCCCGCGCGAACACGCAAGCGTCCGCTCAATCATTCTGCAAACAGGAGGAGGCTGAGCTCCCCTGCACAATACACCTCGAAACCCTCTCAGGTCCCGGCGGCGCGCAGCGCCGTCCCAAGTACTTGGTCGGGTTCGAGAGAGGCGCAATCGCCCGGAGTTAGGCGAGTAGACGCTTTCGGTGCGACCACCCGTGCTCCCAACTGAGCTTGCCGCTGCCGACAGAGGCCCGGGAGCGTGCTGTCGTGGCATTGCCGGCGGGAGACAACACGCGCCACCTACGGTGACCGGCAGCTCCAACGCCAGCGCCACAGAAGGACAAAAGCCCCACTTGGGTGCCGAAGCGAACTCTCCCAGCACAGCGCACGCGCCAACACATCCGCACAGCTGCGATACAAACCACCAGCGAGAACCGCTGGGGCGACCGAGCAGCAGACGGCGTCGCGGCGCCGAGCGCCGGGCGGCAGCGCATCCTCAACGCACACAGTCCTCAATCGGACCAGCACACTGAAGATGTCCACCGCGCTTCGCACCGGGCCCGCGAGGACCTACTTTGGCCGCACGGCGCCGCGCGCAGGGTGCGCCGGCGCGCAGCTGCGACGCCTGCCGCGTCCGTCGGCCGGCGCGCCTGCCACTGGCCGCCCCCACCAGCCGGCTGTAGCGCGTGCGCCCACGCACCGCGCGGCCAGCACGCCGGGAGGCGCCCCCTCACCGGCCGGGGACGGTCCCACCCAGCCACCGCCGCGTATCGCTTCACACCCAGATGCCGTTCAGTTTCGTCGGCATGGTGGGTATCGCTGGAACAACCGGTTAGTACCTCAACCTATCGTCGCCATCACCGATTCACCCCTAGCGAGAACAACCGCACCACAACAGGTTACCATTTGTTCATTTGCGTAACTTCACCAGAAAACGCAGGCGTCCATCGCCATTTGCAACTTCCACGATTATTGCATGCCTGTGTCAGGTGTCACGCCACACTACGTCTGCCCACATACACGCAACAAAATGTGCACGCCTAGACAATACGTGGAAGGTGGCCCCCGTACGTATGCGATGTCCATTGCTCGAACGACTGTCAACCGGCCTCTGTAGCATGTCGCAGATATGGAACGCGGTGCACCATGCCATCACGGTGTGTGAGGAGAGACGACTAGGTCCGAATACATCAACAGACAGCTCATGCTGATCGCCATCCACGGCGTCCGTTCCTCCCACACGTCTCTATGGCGTACCACACTGCAATCCAGCTCTCATAGGGAGACGACACGTAGCTGCGTGCACAATATTTGCACTGTATGGTCCGCCGTTTTTGGGCGCAGTCGTTGTACGGTCACACATGTGCCACGATGTATCATTCAGTACATAAGGACGAATGTGCAGTACAGATTGTGGTTTACGCGTACGACATTAGCGGACAGTTGACACAGGCCGCACCACAACGTAGCCTGAGTACGTCGCATGCGGAGGGCATTGAACATGCAAAGTTCTCACCAACCAGCTTGCGAAGGCAGGGGGCAAGGTGGGGACGTGGGGAGGGGCGGCATGTACGTCCTGCTGCCATCCACATTACAGTGTACAGCAGGAGCATGTGGAAAGTGAGCAAGACTTGCAAGGTGTTTAACATGAAGCGATACACAGGGGAGCGGGGAGTGCGAGTAGCGAACTATATTGCGAGGGTTGCGGGTGGGCAACACTACACTAATTGAACGAGTCGTATAACAATTACAGAGCAGGTTTAGGCGACAACGTGGGTTACGTTAGGCGACAACGTGGGTTAGGTTAAGGCACGACGTGGGTTAGGTTAAGGCACGACGTGGGTTAGGTTAAGGCACGACGTGGGTTAGGTTAAGGCACAACATGGGTTAGGTTAAGGCACAACATGGGTTAGGTTAAGGCACAACATGGGTTAGGTTAAGGCACAACATGGGTTAGGTTAAGGCACAACATGGGTTAGGTTAAGGCACAACATGGGTTAGGTTAAGGCACAACATGGGTTAGGTTAAGGCACAACATGGGTTAGGTTAAGGCACAACATGGGTTAGGTTAAGGCACAACATGGGTTAGGTTAAGGCACAACATGGGTTAGGTTAAGGCACAACATAGGTTAGGTTAAGGCACAACATAGGTTAGGTTAAGGCACAACATAGGTTAGGTTAAGGCACAACATGGGTTAGGTTAAGGCACAACATGGGTTAGGTTAAGGCACAACATGGGTTAGGTTAAGGCACAACATGGGTTAGGTTAAGGCACAACATGGGTTAGGTTAAGGCACAACATGGGTTAGGTTAAGGCACAACATGGGTTAGGTTAAGGCACAACATGGGTTAGGTTAAGGCACAACATGGGTTAGGTTAAGGCACAACATGGGTTAGGTTAAGGCACAACATGGGTTAGGTTAAGGCACAACATGGGTTAGGTTAAGGCACAACATGGGTTAGGTTAAGGCACAACATAGGTTAGGTTAAGGCACAACATAGGTTAGGTTAAGGCACAACATAGGTTAGGTTAAGGCACAACATAGGTTAGGTTAAGGCACAACATAGGTTAGGTTAAGGCACAACATAGGTTAGGTTAAGGCACAACATAGGTTAGGTTAAGGCACAACATAGGTTAGGTTAAGGCACAACATAGGTTAGGTTAAGGCACAACATAGGTTAGGTTAAGGTACAACATAGGTTAGGTTAAGGTACAACATAGGTTAGGTTAAGGTACAACATAGGTTAGGTTAAGGTACAACATAGGTTAGGTTAAGGTACAACATAGGTTAGGTTAGGTTAGGTTACACGTTGTTGTAAGGAAAGGTGTAGGGGGGGGCGGGGGCGGCAGGTTCGTTGATAGTGATTATAGTAAGTGAATGCTTGTGACATGATCAGATTTGTCACGTCAGGATGCACCTTTGGCTTATTAGAGGCGGCGCTCCAATTCTATGCTTGTGTCAGACCTGTGTCTTTGACTCATGTCATTGTTTGTGCGCTGTGACAGGAGGTACTATTGTGATGTTGGGTGCACCGTTGTATAGGACATGTGTGGGTGTTGGTGCCTGATCTGCGCAATGGTGGATGTCGAAAGGGTGGGATATTGTATTTTCCGCATGGACCTCCTGGTCTGGTTGTGATAGTGTGGATTGTGTAATGTGGCGGAGAGGATGCACTGGATGTTGTTCCATGCTGGTGCTTACATATTGTATGTGCGCCCGTTAGAAGCAGAGAGTGGTGCGTGATCAGAGTGGCTGGCTGACGTGTGGTTCCCATTGTGGGCAGACTCTTTCAGCATGTATACGGACAGTTGTATATATATTCTGTAGTTTGATGGCTCTGCATTGATTACTAATCAGCGCCGTGTGTACGGGTAATCTGGTTCCAGTCCAAAATGTTCCATCTGTGTACATTAGTGACAAAGACTCCCCTCATGCAGTGGGGCTCGGTCTGTTATAACTCTTCCGCGTAATATATTTGCCCCACGTTTTTGCGACTGCGAGTGCGAGTGCAACGCGCATGGGGACCGACATGCTGATGGCTCGGTATCGGACGCCGTACAGTGAGCAACGCGATCGCGTCTCTCGCTCGTAAGTGGTACAGGTCGCGGCTCATGTATAGGGACAGCGGGAATGTCGCATATTGGCAATAACTCTTCATGAAACGCACGTTATAGGGGTGGATTGCACTTTACGAGTGCGGGAAACGTCCGCCGTTCATCCGCTGGAGGTGCGCGTTTGGCGGTTGGGGTGGTGCACGAACGGGTGCGGGTGGAGTCATTGCCGGTCCACGGCTTCGTGCGGCAGAGCCACTGGAGATTGGGTGCTATGGTCGACAGAGGCTGCAGGCTTTGTGGGTGGCGTCGAAAGGCGGGCACTGTGGCGCCATCGCTGTCTTAATCGGCTTGGCGTCGCATAGATGGCGGTATCGTCGTTGGAGGAGGTCATGTTGCGGGAGACCTACAGATGGCGGTATGTTTTGTGGTGCGGACGTAGTGTTGTCAGATGCGCATAGATGGCGGTATTGCATGTGGTGTCGCCCTATTTTCATAGATGGCGATACTGT
>NW_025728643.1:32500-35000 GCF_021461385.2 Schistocerca piceifrons
CAACCAGGGAGCTGCGTCAACTAGAGCTGAGCAGCCGGCCGCCCGGGAGTGTGTCCCGGGGGCCCGCGCGAACACGCAAGCGTCCGCTCAATCATTCTGCAAACAGGAGGAGGCTGAGCTCCCCTGCACAATACACCTCGAAACCCTCTCAGGTCCCGGCGGCGCGCAGCGCCGTCCCAAGTACTTGGTCGGGTTCGAGAGAGGCGCAATCGCCCGGAGTTAGGCGAGTAGACGCTTTCGGTGCGACCACCCGTGCTCCCAACTGAGCTTGCCGCTGCCGACAGAGGCCCGGGAGCGTGCTGTCGTGGCATTGCCGGCGGGAGACAACACGCGCCACCTACGGTGACCGGCAGCTCCAACGCCAGCGCCACAGAAGGACAAAAGCCCCACTTGGGTGCCGAAGCGAACTCTCCCAGCACAGCGCACGCGCCAACACATCCGCACAGCTGCGATACAAACCACCAGCGAGAACCGCTGGGGCGACCGAGCAGCAGACGGCGTCGCGGCGCCGAGCGCCGGGCGGCAGCGCATCCTCAACGCACACAGTCCTCAATCGGACCAGCACACTGAAGATGTCCACCGCGCTTCGCACCGGGCCCGCGAGGACCTACTTTGGCCGCACGGCGCCGCGCGCAGGGTGCGCCGGCGCGCAGCTGCGACGCCTGCCGCGTCCGTCGGCCGGCGCGCCTGCCACTGGCCGCCCCCACCAGCCGGCTGTAGCGCGTGCGCCCACGCACCGCGCGGCCAGCACGCCGGGAGGCGCCCCCTCACCGGCCGGGGACGGTCCCACCCAGCCACCGCCGCGTATCGCTTCACACCCAGATGCCGTTCAGTTTCGTCGGCATGGTGGGTATCGCTGGAACAACCGGTTAGTACCTCAACCTATCGTCGCCATCACCGATTCACCCCTAGCGAGAACAACCGCACCACAACAGGTTACCATTTGTTCATTTGCGTAACTTCACCAGAAAACGCAGGCGTCCATCGCCATTTGCAACTTCCACGATTATTGCATGCCTGTGTCAGGTGTCACGCCACACTACGTCTGCCCACATACACGCAACAAAATGTGCACGCCTAGACAATACGTGGAAGGTGGCCCCCGTACGTATGCGATGTCCATTGCTCGAACGACTGTCAACCGGCCTCTGTAGCATGTCGCAGATATGGAACGCGGTGCACCATGCCATCACGGTGTGTGAGGAGAGACGACTAGGTCCGAATACATCAACAGACAGCTCATGCTGATCGCCATCCACGGCGTCCGTTCCTCCCACACGTCTCTATGGCGTACCACACTGCAATCCAGCTCTCATAGGGAGACGACACGTAGCTGCGTGCACAATATTTGCACTGTATGGTCCGCCGTTTTTGGGCGCAGTCGTTGTACGGTCACACATGTGCCACGATGTATCATTCAGTACATAAGGACGAATGTGCAGTACAGATTGTGGTTTACGCGTACGACATTAGCGGACAGTTGACACAGGCCGCACCACAACGTAGCCTGAGTACGTCGCATGCGGAGGGCATTGAACATGCAAAGTTCTCACCAACCAGCTTGCGAAGGCAGGGGGCAAGGTGGGGACGTGGGGAGGGGCGGCATGTACGTCCTGCTGCCATCCACATTACAGTGTACAGCAGGAGCATGTGGAAAGTGAGCAAGACTTGCAAGGTGTTTAACATGAAGCGATACACAGGGGAGCGGGGAGTGCGAGTAGCGAACTATATTGCGAGGGTTGCGGGTGGGCAACACTACACTAATTGAACGAGTCGTATAACAATTACAGAGCAGGTTTAGGCGACAACGTGGGTTACGTTAGGCGACAACGTGGGTTAGGTTAAGGCACGACGTGGGTTAGGTTAAGGCACGACATGGGTTAGGTTAAGGCACAACATGGGTTAGGTTAAGGCACAACATGGGTTAGGTTAAGGCACAACATGGGTTAGGTTAAGGCACAACATGGGTTAGGTTAAGGCACAACATGGGTTAGGTTAAGGCACAACATGGGTTAGGTTAAGGCACAACATGGGTTAGGTTAAGGCACAACATGGGTTAGGTTAAGGCACAACATGGGTTAGGTTAAGGCACAACATGGGTTAGGTTAAGGCACAACATGGGTTAGGTTAAGGCACAACATGGGTTAGGTTAAGGCACAACATAGGTTAGGTTAAGGCACAACATAGGTTAGGTTAAGGCACAACATGGGTTAGGTTAAGGCACAACATGGGTTAGGTTAAGGCACAACATGGGTTAGGTTAAGGCACAACATGGGTTAGGTTAAGGCACAACATGGGTTAGGTTAAGGCACAACATGGGTTAGGTTAAGGCACAACATGGGTTAGGTTAAGGCACAACATGGGTTAGGTTAAGGCACAACATGGGTTAGGTTAAGGCACAACATGGGTTAGGTTAAGGCACAACATGGGTTAGGTTAAGGCACAACATGGGTTAGGTTAAGGCACAACATGGGTTAGGTTAAGGCACAACATGGGTTAG
>NW_025728643.1:40000-42500 GCF_021461385.2 Schistocerca piceifrons
GGGAGATGACGTCAAGCTGCTCCACCAGGTGGCTACGTGGATTGAAGACACAGCGACCCGCCGTGGAAAATTGCAGCCCCAGGTACCGGAAGGTTTCACCCACACGCAGGGCAGGCATGGTGGTATTGCCTGCTGTGAAGGTGACATTGCTGTCCACCTTCACCTTCTTCTCGCGCCCTGACGCGACTAAGGCGAGGGTGAAACACTTCCGGGCGTTGATCTGCAGCCCCAGGTGGGCGAGGGCTGCGGTAGCTGCGTCGATGAGGGACTGCAAGCCCCTCGGGGTCGCTGCAAACAGCAAGACGTCATCTGCAAAGGCCGCAGCGTTGACTCTGCGACCGAGGATCCGAGCTCCGATGTGGGAGGGCAGTTGGCCTAAAACGTAGTCCACCGCAAAGTTGAACAGGAGGGGGGAGAGGGGATCGCCCTGGCGAACGCCCCGTGCTGGCTGCACAGACACGCCCACGCCGGCGCCGTCCGCTATCACTGTCGTGCTGCCCTCGTAGCACCGCTCGACATACTCGACAAAGCAATCCGGCAGGCCATGCGCCTTCAGCACGGGGCGAAGGGCAGCATGATCTACCGAATCGAATGCCTTAGATACGTCGATCGACGCCACAAAGACAGAGCGGCAGGAGCGAACTGCGTCGGTGAGAGCAGTGTCCAAGATGAAGGTATTTTCCAACATCCCATCCCGAGGGATGAATGCCCGCTGACGTTCGTCCACAGCACATGCGCGCATCAGGCGTGACGCGAGAACCTTGTGAAAGGTCCGCGCCAACACCGAGCAGACCGTAATGGGGCGAAAGTCAGCGGGGGATGTTGGTGCAGCCGTTTTCGGGAGAAGGGACGTCCGCGCGCGAAGCAGGCGTTCCGGAAGGGCGCGGGCCAGAAGGAAGAGATTCATCACTTTCACCAGGACTTCGTGCGGCAGGCGCCGCAACTCCGCTGGGGTAAGGCCGTCCGGCCCGGCTGCTGATCCCCTGGGCGGCAACGCGGCGGCGACCTCCTCATGTGTGACCGGCCCCCATATGCACTCAAGAGCGACAGGCTCTGAGTGCGGGAGGAGGCGGTCACGAATGAAGCCCGCGGTGGAGATGGGCTTCTTGGTGAAGAGGTCCGCCCAGAAGTCCAGCAGACCAGGGATGGCAGGTGGCGGCTGGAGCAGGGTGCCATCCAAGAGGCCGCGCACGCAACGTGCACGCGACCGTCGGAAGGCATCCTGCGTTCTCGCGTACTCCCAGCGGCGCCGCTTGCGCTTCTGCGTCGGCGGCGCGGCAGGCGGCCGCTTCGATGGTTGGCGCGGCCGCTGTGTCCTGGTGATCGATCTCTCCCCTCTGGACCCGACCGACGCAAGGGCATCCGGGAGCATGCCCAGGATGACATCGGGCGGCGTGCCCCGCCCCAGACCTATGACACGATCCAGGGCAGAGAAACGCTGGGCGGAAGCGGGTAGCCCCGCCAGATGCTCCCAGATGGCGGCGTCAGTCGGCCCCTCCGGCGGCGGCCCGGTGGTGTCGGCCGCGAAGTCCTCGGCTGCGTCGACGGGCGGCGCAGCGGCCTCGCCCGCGTCAGGCAGCGGGCTCGCTGCTCCCCGGCGGGACGCCGGCTCTTCCCCCCGACCGATCTCAAGCGCCTCCATGAATTGGCGGACAAGCTGCTTGTGGGCAGCTTGCCGCCGTCGGCACTTGATTGCCTCAAGCGTTCGGTCGGGGAACATCCTGATGAGTTCTTGATTTACAAAGAAGAACCGGGCGTCCCTCTCGAGGAACAGTTCGGCCTCTGCCTTGGCGAGCGACAGGACTTCTTCCTCCGTCCACCTCGCGCGATGCCTCTCCGTGACGATCTCCGCGTTGGCGGCCGCAAGGTGTTGGCGGCGGCGATGGACCCCGAGACCGTTCTTGGTGCTGAAGCTGCGGTGGCACTCACTACAGGTATACATAGCTGCAAAAGTTACAAAATTTTCGGCACGGCCGGTTGGCCGGCTAGGTGCTGGGGAAGTTGGGGTGGCACCTTCAGCGGAAGGGCCACCACTTTTTCTCTGAATACTGCCCCCAACTAACAAAGGGATAGTGCGAGGGGGGGCTGGTAACCCCCCCAAGCCCCTGGTGCGGTCTTCCACTCTGCGAAAATCAGCGGGCCCACGAGAAGGGGAGAAGACCGCAGGAGAGGAGAGGCTAAGAGGGCTAGGCCCATGTATTGCGCATCACTCTCCCTGTAACTACAACCCAAGGAAGGCACCACGCAGCAGCAGCACGACTACATCAAGACCGCACTTCGAAAAGCCAAGTCCGGATGCAGCCACACCGCCGCCACTTGGCCACCTTAAGAGAGTCATAGTTACTCCCGCCGTTTACCCGCGCTTGCTTGAATTTCTTCACGTTGACATTCAGAGCACTGGGCAGAAATCACATTGCGTCAACACCCGCTAGGGCCATCGCAATGCTTTGTTTTAATTAGACAGTCGGATTCCCCCAGTCCGTGCCAGTTCTGAGTTGAT
>NW_025728643.1:47500-50000 GCF_021461385.2 Schistocerca piceifrons
GATGCGTCGCCGGTACGAGGACCGTGCGATCAGCCCAAAGTTATTCAGAGTCACCAAGGCAAACGGACCGGACGAGCCGACCGATTGGTTTTGATCTAATAAAAGCGTCCCTTCCATCTCTGGTCGGGACTCTGTTTGCATGTATTAGCTCTAGAATTACCACAGTTATCCAAGTAACGTGGGTACGATCTAAGGAACCATAACTGATTTAATGAGCCATTCGCGGTTTCACCTTAATGCGGCTTGTACTGAGACATGCATGGCTTAATCTTTGAGACAAGCATATGACTACTGGCAGGATCAACCAGGGAGCTGCGTCAACTAGAGCTGAGCAGCCGGCCGCCCGGGAGTGTGTCCCGGGGGCCCGCGCGAACACGCAAGCGTCCGCTCAATCATTCTGCAAACAGGAGGAGGCTGAGCTCCCCTGCACAATACACCTCGAAACCCTCTCAGGTCCCGGCGGCGCGCAGCGCCGTCCCAAGTACTTGGTCGGGTTCGAGAGAGGCGCAATCGCCCGGAGTTAGGCGAGTAGACGCTTTCGGTGCGACCACCCGTGCTCCCAACTGAGCTTGCCGCTGCCGACAGAGGCCCGGGAGCGTGCTGTCGTGGCATTGCCGGCGGGAGACAACACGCGCCACCTACGGTGACCGGCAGCTCCAACGCCAGCGCCACAGAAGGACAAAAGCCCCACTTGGGTGCCGAAGCGAACTCTCCCAGCACAGCGCACGCGCCAACACATCCGCACAGCTGCGATACAAACCACCAGCGAGAACCGCTGGGGCGACCGAGCAGCAGACGGCGTCGCGGCGCCGAGCGCCGGGCGGCAGCGCATCCTCAACGCACACAGTCCTCAATCGGACCAGCACACTGAAGATGTCCACCGCGCTTCGCACCGGGCCCGCGAGGACCTACTTTGGCCGCACGGCGCCGCGCGCAGGGTGCGCCGGCGCGCAGCTGCGACGCCTGCCGCGTCCGTCGGCCGGCGCGCCTGCCACTGGCCGCCCCCACCAGCCGGCTGTAGCGCGTGCGCCCACGCACCGCGCGGCCAGCACGCCGGGAGGCGCCCCCTCACCGGCCGGGGACGGTCCCACCCAGCCACCGCCGCGTATCGCTTCACACCCAGATGCCGTTCAGTTTCGTCGGCATGGTGGGTATCGCTGGAACAACCGGTTAGTACCTCAACCTATCGTCGCCATCACCGATTCACCCCTAGCGAGAACAACCGCACCACAACAGGTTACCATTTGTTCATTTGCGTAACTTCACCAGAAAACGCAGGCGTCCATCGCCATTTGCAACTTCCACGATTATTGCATGCCTGTGTCAGGTGTCACGCCACACTACGTCTGCCCACATACACGCAACAAAATGTGCACGCCTAGACAATACGTGGAAGGTGGCCCCCGTACGTATGCGATGTCCATTGCTCGAACGACTGTCAACCGGCCTCTGTAGCATGTCGCAGATATGGAACGCGGTGCACCATGCCATCACGGTGTGTGAGGAGAGACGACTAGGTCCGAATACATCAACAGACAGCTCATGCTGATCGCCATCCACGGCGTCCGTTCCTCCCACACGTCTCTATGGCGTACCACACTGCAATCCAGCTCTCATAGGGAGACGACACGTAGCTGCGTGCACAATATTTGCACTGTATGGTCCGCCGTTTTTGGGCGCAGTCGTTGTACGGTCACACATGTGCCACGATGTATCATTCAGTACATAAGGACGAATGTGCAGTACAGATTGTGGTTTACGCGTACGACATTAGCGGACAGTTGACACAGGCCGCACCACAACGTAGCCTGAGTACGTCGCATGCGGAGGGCATTGAACATGCAAAGTTCTCACCAACCAGCTTGCGAAGGCAGGGGGCAAGGTGGGGACGTGGGGAGGGGCGGCATGTACGTCCTGCTGCCATCCACATTACAGTGTACAGCAGGAGCATGTGGAAAGTGAGCAAGACTTGCAAGGTGTTTAACATGAAGCGATACACAGGGGAGCGGGGAGTGCGAGTAGCGAACTATATTGCGAGGGTTGCGGGTGGGCAACACTACACTAATTGAACGAGTCGTATAACAATTACAGAGCAGGTTTAGGCGACAACGTGGGTTACGTTAGGCGACAACGTGGGTTAGGTTAAGGCACGACGTGGGTTAGGTTAAGGCACGACATGGGTTAGGTTAAGGCACAACATGGGTTAGGTTAAGGCACAACATGGGTTAGGTTAAGGCACAACATGGGTTAGGTTAAGGCACAACATGGGTTAGGTTAAGGCACAACATGGGTTAGGTTAAGGCACAACATGGGTTAGGTTAAGGCACAACATGGGTTAGGTTAAGGCACAACATGGGTTAGGTTAAGGCACAACATGGGTTAGGTTAAGGCACAACATGGGTTAGGTTAAGGCACAACATGGGTTAGGTTAAGGCACAACATGGGTTAGGTTAAGGCACAACATAGGTTAGGTTAAGGCACAACATAGGTTAGGTTAAGG
>NW_025728643.1:60000-67500 GCF_021461385.2 Schistocerca piceifrons
GGCGGTATGGGACTGAGATCAAGTCCTAATCGGTTGGTTGTTCGAGAATTAGGTATTTGATATTTACCCTAGATCCCTTAGGTACTCTATTAAAACCTTTCGTGATACCTCTTCTGCCAGAGCATTTAAGGTATGAAAAGTGTCTTCCTGCCTTAAAAGGTCGTATGTCTGGTTATGTGGAAGTCTGTCTCTGTAAGTTTCCGCCACGTCATTGAAGAGAGGGCACTCGAAAACCACATGTTCGGGAGTTCCTTCCGCTGCGCCACAGTCGCACTCGGGGGTTGCCCTTTTCCCAAACCGACATAAGTATGTCGGATAGGGTCCATGACCAGTGAGGAAGTGGATGAGTCCTCGTGTGGGTTCAAAATACTTCATTGTACCACGTTCTTTGACATCAGGTAAGAACTCAAATGTTCTTCTTCCCGTTTCGTCCTCCTCCCAGTTCCTTTGCCACAGTTCCTCCCCTCTGTTTCTTATCTCCCTTTTATCCTCTACTCTCACACCCATGATATCTATTATTTTTTCCCCATCTCCTTTTTTCACCCAATACCATGCCGCTTGTTCTCTAATTTTGATGTCTAGCGGGCAGAGCCCCATTATAACTAACAGAGCTCCCCCCGGTGACGTCCTATAGGCCCCCACTGATCTTAGTATCATGTTTCTCTGGACTCTTCTCACTGTCATGGCGGGCACGACCCGCGTGAGCCTGTGCGCCCAGACTCCCGAGCCGTAACCCACTACTGATGTGAGGATGCTGTTGTGATAAAGTCTGATAAGATGAGGGGGGAGATGAAAACGTTTATGTCCAATGGAAATGAGATTGTTTAATATTTGTAGAGCTTTCTGTGTTACGGCTTCTATGTGCCTTCCGAAGTTCCATCTCTCGTCAATTATGACTCCCAGATATCGTGCCTCACGTCGCCGAAGAACTGGTGAGCCATCGATTCTCACTGTAGGATTTCTTATTAGCTGACCTTTTAGTAACAGATAAGTAGACTTGCTTGGGGAAATTTTCATTTTCGTTTTAAGACACCATTGGTGTAGTCTTTCAATGGCCCTTTCAATTTTTGGTTCTATATCCTCTCGGCTACGACCGCCGACCAGCAGGAGGAGGTCATCTGCGTAGGCTATCACCTCTAGCACTTCTTCACTTTGTTGTAGTTCGTCTAACAAAGGTTCCATATGCAAGTCCCAAAACAGGGGCCCCAGTACTGAGCCTTGGGGACATCCCTTACTAATTGTTTTTCCGATTCTTCCGCTAGGGGATGATAGCCAAACCTCCCTATCCTTACAATAGCTCCTCAGACACCCATATAGCGGCCCTGGACACTCCTTCTCCCGTAAGCAGGAGAAGAGCGAAGGCCACCACAGGTTGTCGAAGGCGCCACTGATGTCCACCATGATGCCAACGACGTATTTGTGCGGGGTCGAGCCGCAGACCTCAGCCGCCAGAGCGATCGCATCAGATGCCGACCGTCCCGGCCTGAAGCCGAACTGCCTGTTGCTCATCCCGCACAGCATCCGATGAGCCGTCAATCTGTCAGCCAGCAGTTTCTCCAAGAGCTTTCCGAATAGGTCCAATAAACAGATTGGCCTATAGGATTTGGCGTCAGTTGGATCTTTCTCTGGTCCCTTCTTGATTATGATTACATTTGCAGTTTTCCAGATCTTGGGAAACTTCCTTTGTTGGAGACACTCATTGAAGAGGCGAGTTAACGGCGCCACCAACTGGGGTGCCAGAAATTGCACCACCTCAGCCACAATGCCGTCTGGTCCTGGAGCTTTCCCTCGTTTCAGGGACTTTATTTGTGCAGCCACCTCCTCTTCCGAGAATGGGTAGACTGCCGTGTTGTTATTGTATTCCATTACATATGCGTCCCGCAGTTGCTTTTGGTTTTCAGTTTCCTCGTCCGCGTTGTCGTCAGGCAGCAGGGACTGGAGAAGGACCTCAGCAGTTTCCTGCCAAGACTCCGTCATCCCGTCCCCCTGCCTGACAGTTGATAGCTCCAGAGGAGAGCGGATTTTTTCCCTTACCAATTTATAAGGGAGGCCCCACGGATCCACAGCTAACTGGTTCAGCACATAGCTTTCCCAGCTCCGTAATCTCACTTCACGTAGTGCCTTCTGAAAACCTTGCTTAGCCTCCCTGTATTGCAGCTGCCATCTTTGTCTTTCCAGCCAGACGACACTGCGCTGGTAGTTTCTCCTTAGCCTTCTGACAGACCGACGTAACTCCTCTAATTCGGGCGACCATGGTGCTGGTGAGGCCGCCACGGCCTTCCTCCTGGTTGGTACAGCGGCCCTCACCGCTCTATGTACTGCACCCACCAGTTCCTCAGCTTGTCTGTCTATGTCGAAGTCTTCGTGTACGTCACCTTCTGGTGATGGAGGAATGTCGCACTCCCTCGCTAAGAGTTCCCAATCCGCTCTATTATAATTGTACTGCACCTCCCATCCCATGGTCCAGCGGCACTCTCTTTCACTCAAGGTGAAAGTTATTAGGTTGTGGTCGCTCGTGGTGGCATTGCCTATAACTGTCCAGTTCTTTATTAAATTGGCTGCGTTATGTGACGTTAAGGTAACGTCTATGTTCGTTCCTTGTCCTCCTCCTGCTGTGTAGGTAGGAGGATTGCCCGGCTTGTTTGCCACCACGAGCTGTGAAGCCATTAAAAAGTCCTCTACTTTATCACCATTTGCATCTCTGGTGCCGCTGTACCATAGGGGGGATTTTGCATTGATGTCAGCTGTTATTATTATTTTTCGTCCTCGCAACGCCGTGGTGACTCTTGCCAGATGTTCCAAATGCCGTTCTATTTCATCTCCATATTGGAAGTACATGTTTATGAGTATGATTACTCCCGTTGGTGACTGGAGCTCCACGACGTTGCAGTGACGAGTTGCAAATTGTGAGAGGGTAGTTACCCTTAGGAGTTTATTTGTTATTATTATTGCTGCTCTTGGATCCTCATCTCCGCTGACAATTTGCCATGTTGTAGCAGCAAAGGCTATTTTCCCAGCTTGGGAGTACGGCTCCTGTAGGCAGAGCACATCTAGTCTCCTCTCCTCCACCTCTTTACGGAGCTCCTGCATGACAAGTCGACTGTTATGCGTGTTCAGTTGTCCAATTGTTATTTCTGTCGTCGTGGAAAGTATGTGTGCATATGGTCGTCCGGCCAGGTCTTACTCCAGTCGAAAGCAATTCGTCCATTTGCCAATACGGCCTGTTCGTAGATGTCCTGAAGGTCAAACTTTTCACTGCGTCTCTCAAAAACTTTTTTCAGTAAGTCTCGCAGGGCTCCGAAATCGGTTGGGAGATTCACTGACTTAAGCTGTATTCTATCTACAGCCTCCATTACCGAGAAGGTTACCTTTCTTCCCTCTTCGTGTCCTACTCGGACCACATGCCGTAAGGCGGTGGCCAGGGTAATCGGCTCTTCCAGTCTGGCCAGTTGCATCGTGTACTCGATGTTGGGATAAACCCTTACCGGGTCCACGGGTGGCAATCTGACCACTGGGGTGTTATGCACTGTGGGCTTCGAGCTTGTGCTTGTAACAGCACTTTCTTGTATGGGTTTTATGCTGGGTTTTATCAAAGATATCTCTGTTGTAGGATGCTCTTGCCGCTTCAGGTGGATTGTCGGCATTATTTCCCTTCGTCGAGGGGCGGGATCTATGTTAACCACTGGAGGATCTGTCTGTATATTTTTGTCTATCATATAAGGCTCCGTTTGTACGGCCTTATCTGTTATTTCCGTTGTAGTGGCACTTGAAAGCGCCATTAGGAAATTCTTAAATCTGGTTGCCCTCATAGCGTCCCGCCTCCTCTTACTTGGGGATTTATGTTTTGGCATCCTATTTCTTGGGCTATGATCAGCCATAGTCTATTTTTGAGATGAGTCGTTGTTCCAACATTCTGTATGTTGGGCAACTGCGCCCTGAGGCTCCGCATGACTTCTTCCCTCGGTTTTTGCAGGGAATACAGACCGCTGCTGCTTTACAGTCTTTACGGCTATGTCCACTTGTACCACATTTCGTGCAAGCCGACTCCCTGGTGCACATCCTTAGGATGTGGTCCAGGTCACCACAGTTGTGGCAGCGAGGTACCACGATGTAGTCTCTTACGTTAATTGAGTGAAAACCTACATATAGTCTGCTCATTGCTGTAATTCTTTTCCACATCTGTGCCGTGACCTCGGCTACGTGATGTACCACATCACGCCCCCGAGGCCCCGTCTTGAATCTCAATCTAAAGCTCTTTCTGAATTCCTCCTCGTCTGTGTCATCGAAATTTTGCTCTCTTATTGTATTCGTCAATTCGTCTCTGTTTGCATGTATTAGCTCTAGAATTACCACAGTTATCCAAGTAACGTGGGTACGATCTAAGGAACCATAACTGATTTAATGAGCCATTCGCGGTTTCACCTTAATGCGGCTTGTACTGAGACATGCATGGCTTAATCTTTGAGACAAGCATATGACTACTGGCAGGATCAACCAGGGAGCTGCGTCAACTAGAGCTGAGCAGCCGGCCGCCCGGGAGTGTGTCCCGGGGGCCCGCGCGAACACGCAAGCGTCCGCTCAATCATTCTGCAAACAGGAGGAGGCTGAGCTCCCCTGCACAATACACCTCGAAACCCTCTCAGGTCCCGGCGGCGCGCAGCGCCGTCCCAAGTACTTGGTCGGGTTCGAGAGAGGCGCAATCGCCCGGAGTTAGGCGAGTAGACGCTTTCGGTGCGACCACCCGTGCTCCCAACTGAGCTTGCCGCTGCCGACAGAGGCCCGGGAGCGTGCTGTCGTGGCATTGCCGGCGGGAGACAACACGCGCCACCTACGGTGACCGGCAGCTCGAACGCCAGCGCCACAGAAGGACAAAAGCCCCACTTGGGTGCCGAAGCGAACTCTCCCAGCACAGCGCACGCGCCAACACATCCGCACAGCTGCGATACAAACCACCAGCGAGAACCGCTGGGGCGACCGAGCAGCAGACGGCGTCGCGGCGCCGAGCGCCGGGCGGCAGCGCATCCTCAACGCACACAGTCCTCAATCGGACCAGCACACTGAAGATGTCCACCGCGCTTCGCACCGGGCCCGCGAGGACCTACTTTGGCCGCACGGCGCCGCGCACAGGGTGCGCCGGCGCGCAGCTGCGACGCCTGCCGCGTCCGTCGGCCGGCGCGCCTGCCACTGGCCGCCCCCACCAGCCGGCTGTAGCGCGTGCGCCCACGCACCGCGCGGCCAGCACGCCGGGAGGCGCCCCCTCACCGGCCGGGGACGGTCCCACCCAGCCACCGCCGCGTATCGCTTCACACCCAGATGCCGTTCAGTTTCGTCGGCATGGTGGGTATCGCTGGAACAACCGGTTAGTACCTCAACCTATCGTCGCCATCACCGATTCACCCCTAGCGAGAACAACCGCACCACAACAGGTTACCATTTGTTCATTTGCGTAACTTCACCAGAAAACGCAGGCGTCCATCGCCATTTGCAACTTCCACGATTATTGCATGCCTGTGTCAGGTGTCACGCCACACTACGTCTGCCCACATACACGCAACAAAATGTGCACGCCTAGACAATACGTGGAAGGTGGCCCCCGTACGTATGCGATGTCCATTGCTCGAACGACTGTCAACCGGCCTCTGTAGCATGTCGCAGATATGGAACGCGGTGCACCATGCCATCACGGTGTGTGAGGAGAGACGACTAGGTCCGAATACATCAACAGACAGCTCATGCTGATCGCCATCCACGGCGTCCGTTCCTCCCACACGTCTCTATGGCGTACCACACTGCAATCCAGCTCTCATAGGGAGACGACACGTAGCTGCGTGCACAATATTTGCACTGTATGGTCCGCCGTTTTTGGGCGCAGTCGTTGTACGGTCACACATGTGCCACGATGTATCATTCAGTACATAAGGACGAATGTGCAGTACAGATTGTGGTTTACGCGTACGACATTAGCGGACAGTTGACACAGGCCGCACCACAACGTAGCCTGAGTACGTCGCATGCGGAGGGCATTGAACATGCAAAGTTCTCACCAACCAGCTTGCGAAGGCAGGGGGCAAGGTGGGGACGTGGGGAGGGGCGGCATGTACGTCCTGCTGCCATCCACATTACAGTGTACAGCAGGAGCATGTGGAAAGTGAGCAAGACTTGCAAGGTGTTTAACATGAAGCGATACACAGGGGAGCGGGGAGTGCGAGTAGCGAACTATATTGCGAGGGTTGCGGGTGGGCAACACTACACTAATTGAACGAGTCGTATAACAATTACAGAGCAGGTTTAGGCGACAACGTGGGTTACGTTAGGCGACAACGTGGGTTAGGTTAAGGCACGACGTGGGTTAGGTTAAGGCACGACATGGGTTAGGTTAAGGCACGACATGGGTTAGGTTAAGGCACAACATGGGTTAGGTTAAGGCACAACATGGGTTAGGTTAAGGCACAACATGGGTTAGGTTAAGGCACAACATGGGTTAGGTTAAGGCACAACATGGGTTAGGTTAAGGCACAACATGGGTTAGGTTAAGGCACAACATGGGTTAGGTTAAGGCACAACATGGGTTAGGTTAAGGCACAACATGGGTTAGGTTAAGGCACAACATGGGTTAGGTTAAGGCACAACATGGGTTAGGTTAAGGCACAACATGGGTTAGGTTAAGGCACAACATAGGTTAGGTTAAGGCACAACATAGGTTAGGTTAAGGCACAACATGGGTTAGGTTAAGGCACAACATGGGTTAGGTTAAGGCACAACATGGGTTAGGTTAAGGCACAACATGGGTTAGGTTAAGGCACAACATGGGTTAGGTTAAGGCACAACATGGGTTAGGTTAAGGCACAACATGGGTTAGGTTAAGGCACAACATGGGTTAGGTTAAGGCACAACATGGGTTAGGTTAAGGCACAACATGGGTTAGGTTAAGGCACAACATGGGTTAGGTTAAGGCACAACATGGGTTAGGTTAAGGCACAACATGGGTTAGGTTAAGGCACAACATGGGTTAGGTTAAGGCACAACATGGGTTAGGTTAAGGCACAACATGGGTTAGGTTAAGGCACAACATAGGTTAGGTTAAGGCACAACATAGGTTAGGTTAAGGCACAACATAGGTTAGGTTAAGGTACAACATAGGTTAGGTTAGGTTAGGTTACACGTTGTTGTAAGGAAAGGTGTAGGGGGGGGCGGGGGCGGCAGGTTCGTTGATAGTGATTATAGTAAGTGAATGCTTGTGACATGATCAGATTTGTCACGTCAGGATGCACCTTTGGCTTATTAGAGGCGGCGCTCCAATTCTATGCTTGTGTCAGACCTGTGTCTTTGACTCATGTCATTGTTTGTGCGCTGTGACAGGAGGTACTATTGTGATGTTGGGTGCACCGTTGTATAGGACATGTGTGGGTGTTGGTGCCTGATCTGCGCAATGGTGGATGTCGAAAGGGTGGGATATTGTATTTTCCGCATGGACCTCCTGGTCTGGTTGTGATAGTGTGG
>NW_025728643.1:75000-80000 GCF_021461385.2 Schistocerca piceifrons
AAATAGAACCGAGGTCCTATTCCATTATTCCATGCACACAGTATTCAGGCGGGCTTGCCTGCTTTAAGCACTCTAATTTGTTCAAAGTAAACGTGCCGGCCCACCGAGACACTCAATAAAGAGCACCCTGGTAGGATTTCAACGGGGTCCGCCTCGGGACGCACGAGCACGCACGGGGCGGTCGCACGCCTTCGGCTCGCCCCACCGGCAGGACGTCCCACGATACATGCCAGTTAAACACCGACGGGCGGTGAACCAACAGCGTGGGACACAAATCCAACTACGAGCTTTTTAACCGCAACAACTTTAATATACGCTATTGGAGCTGGAATTACCGCGGCTGCTGGCACCAGACTTGCCCTCCAATAGATACTCGTTAAAGGATTTAAAGTGTACTCATTCCGATTACGGGGCCTCGGATGAGTCCCGTATCGTTATTTTTCGTCACTACCTCCCCGTGCCGGGAGTGGGTAATTTGCGCGCCTGCTGCCTTCCTTGGATGTGGTAGCCGTTTCTCAGGCTCCCTCTCCGGAATCGAACCCTGATTCCCCGTTACCCGTTACAACCATGGTAGGCGCAGAACCTACCATCGACAGTTGATAAGGCAGACATTTGAAAGATGCGTCGCCGGTACGAGGACCGTGCGATCAGCCCAAAGTTATTCAGAGTCACCAAGGCAAACGGACCGGACGAGCCGACCGATTGGTTTTGATCTAATAAAAGCGTCCCTTCCATCTCTGGTCGGGACTCTGTTTGCATGTATTAGCTCTAGAATTACCACAGTTATCCAAGTAACGTGGGTACGATCTAAGGAACCATAACTGATTTAATGAGCCATTCGCGGTTTCACCTTAATGCGGCTTGTACTGAGACATGCATGGCTTAATCTTTGAGACAAGCATATGACTACTGGCAGGATCAACCAGGGAGCTGCGTCAACTAGAGCTGAGCAGCCGGCCGCCCGGGAGTGTGTCCCGGGGGCCCGCGCGAACACGCAAGCGTCCGCTCAATCATTCTGCAAACAGGAGGAGGCTGAGCTCCCCTGCACAATACACCTCGAAACCCTCTCAGGTCCCGGCGGCGCGCAGCGCCGTCCCAAGTACTTGGTCGGGTTCGAGAGAGGCGCAATCGCCCGGAGTTAGGCGAGTAGACGCTTTCGGTGCGACCACCCGTGCTCCCAACTGAGCTTGCCGCTGCCGACAGAGGCCCGGGAGCGTGCTGTCGTGGCATTGCCGGCGGGAGACAACACGCGCCACCTACGGTGACCGGCAGCTCCAACGCCAGCGCCACAGAAGGACAAAAGCCCCACTTGGGTGCCGAAGCGAACTCTCCCAGCACAGCGCACGCGCCAACACATCCGCACAGCTGCGATACAAACCACCAGCGAGAACCGCTGGGGCGACCGAGCAGCAGACGGCGTCGCGGCGCCGAGCGCCGGGCGGCAGCGCATCCTCAACGCACACAGTCCTCAATCGGACCAGCACACTGAAGATGTCCACCGCGCTTCGCACCGGGCCCGCGAGGACCTACTTTGGCCGCACGGCGCCGCGCGCAGGGTGCGCCGGCGCGCAGCTGCGACGCCTGCCGCGTCCGTCGGCCGGCGCGCCTGCCACTGGCCGCCCCCACCAGCCGGCTGTAGCGCGTGCGCCCACGCACCGCGCGGCCAGCACGCCGGGAGGCGCCCCCTCACCGGCCGGGGACGGTCCCACCCAGCCACCGCCGCGTATCGCTTCACACCCAGATGCCGTTCAGTTTCGTCGGCATGGTGGGTATCGCTGGAACAACCGGTTAGTACCTCAACCTATCGTCGCCATCACCGATTCACCCCTAGCGAGAACAACCGCACCACAACAGGTTACCATTTGTTCATTTGCGTAACTTCACCAGAAAACGCAGGCGTCCATCGCCATTTGCAACTTCCACGATTATTGCATGCCTGTGTCAGGTGTCACGCCACACTACGTCTGCCCACATACACGCAACAAAATGTGCACGCCTAGACAATACGTGGAAGGTGGCCCCCGTACGTATGCGATGTCCATTGCTCGAACGACTGTCAACCGGCCTCTGTAGCATGTCGCAGATATGGAACGCGGTGCACCATGCCATCACGGTGTGTGAGGAGAGACGACTAGGTCCGAATACATCAACAGACAGCTCATGCTGATCGCCATCCACGGCGTCCGTTCCTCCCACACGTCTCTATGGCGTACCACACTGCAATCCAGCTCTCATAGGGAGACGACACGTAGCTGCGTGCACAATATTTGCACTGTATGGTCCGCCGTTTTTGGGCGCAGTCGTTGTACGGTCACACATGTGCCACGATGTATCATTCAGTACATAAGGACGAATGTGCAGTACAGATTGTGGTTTACGCGTACGACATTAGCGGACAGTTGACACAGGCCGCACCACAACGTAGCCTGAGTACGTCGCATGCGGAGGGCATTGAACATGCAAAGTTCTCACCAACCAGCTTGCGAAGGCAGGGGGCAAGGTGGGGACGTGGGGAGGGGCGGCATGTACGTCCTGCTGCCATCCACATTACAGTGTACAGCAGGAGCATGTGGAAAGTGAGCAAGACTTGCAAGGTGTTTAACATGAAGCGATACACAGGGGAGCGGGGAGTGCGAGTAGCGAACTATATTGCGAGGGTTGCGGGTGGGCAACACTACACTAATTGAACGAGTCGTATAACAATTACAGAGCAGGTTTAGGCGACAACGTGGGTTACGTTAGGCGACAACGTGGGTTAGGTTAAGGCACGACGTGGGTTAGGTTAAGGCACGACATGGGTTAGGTTAAGGCACGACATGGGTTAGGTTAAGGCACGACATGGGTTAGGTTAAGGCACGACATGGGTTAGGTTAAGGCACGACATGGGTTAGGTTAAGGCACGACATGGGTTAGGTTAAGGCACAACATGGGTTAGGTTAAGGCACAACATGGGTTAGGTTAAGGCACAACATGGGTTAGGTTAAGGCACAACATGGGTTAGGTTAAGGCACAACATGGGTTAGGTTAAGGCACAACATGGGTTAGGTTAAGGCACAACATGGGTTAGGTTAAGGCACAGCATGGGTTAGGTTAAGGCACAACATAGGTTAGGTTAAGGCACAACATAGGTTAGGTTAAGGCACAACATAGGTTAGGTTAAGGCACAACATGGGTTAGGTTAAGGCACAACATGGGTTAGGTTAAGGCACAACATGGGTTAGGTTAAGGCACAACATGGGTTAGGTTAAGGCACAACATGGGTTAGGTTAAGGCACAACATGGGTTAGGTTAAGGCACAACATGGGTTAGGTTAAGGCACAACATGGGTTAGGTTAAGGCACAACATGGGTTAGGTTAAGGCACAACATGGGTTAGGTTAAGGCACAACATGGGTTAGGTTAAGGCACAACATGGGTTAGGTTAAGGCACAACATGGGTTAGGTTAAGGCACAACATGGGTTAGGTTAAGGCACAACATGGGTTAGGTTAAGGCACAACATAGGTTAGGTTAAGGCACAACATAGGTTAGGTTAAGGCACAACATAGGTTAGGTTAAGGCACAACATAGGTTAGGTTAAGGCACAACATAGGTTAGGTTAAGGCACAACATAGGTTAGGTTAAGGCACAACATAGGTTAGGTTAAGGCACAACATAGGTTAGGTTAAGGCACAACATAGGTTAGGTTAAGGTACAACATAGGTTAGGTTAAGGTACAACATAGGTTAGGTTAAGGTACAACATAGGTTAGGTTAAGGTACAACATAGGTTAGGTTAAGGTACAACATAGGTTAGGTTAGGTTAGGTTACACGTTGTTGTAAGGAAAGGTGTAGGGGGGGGGCGGGGGCGGCAGGTTCGTTGATAGTGATTATAGTAAGTGAATGCTTGTGACATGATCAGATTTGTCACGTCAGGATGCACCTTTGGCTTATTAGAGGCGGCGCTCCAATTCTATGCTTGTGTCAGACCTGTGTCTTTGACTCATGTCATTGTTTGTGCGCTGTGACAGGAGGTACTATTGTGATGTTGGGTGCACCGTTGTATAGGACATGTGTGGGTGTTGGTGCCTGATCTGCGCAATGGTGGATGTCGAAAGGGTGGGATATTGTATTTTCCGCATGGACCTCCTGGTCTGGTTGTGATAGTGTGGATTGTGTAATGTGGCGGAGAGGATGCACTGGATGTTGTTCCATGCTGGTGCTTACATATTGTA
Source organism: Schistocerca piceifrons (assembly GCF_021461385.2). Taxonomy (NCBI): domain Eukaryota; kingdom Metazoa; phylum Arthropoda; class Insecta; order Orthoptera; family Acrididae; genus Schistocerca; species Schistocerca piceifrons. Next base: position 79,213 of record NW_025728643.1, read on the forward strand.
TGTGCGCCCGTTAGAAGCAGAGAGTGGTGCGTGATCAGAGTGGCTGGCTGACGTGTGGTTCCCATTGTGGGCAGACTCTTTCAGCATGTATACGGACAGTTGTATATATATTCTGTAGTTTGATGGCTCTGCATTGATTACTAATCAGCGCCGTGTGTACGGGTAATCTGGTTCCAGTCCAAAATGTTCCATCTGTGTACATTAGTGACAAAGACTCCCCTCATGCAGTGGGGCTCGGTCTGTTATAACTCTTCCGCGTAATATATTTGCCCCACGTTTTTGCGACTGCGAGTGCGAGTGCAACGCGCATGGGGACCGACATGCTGATGGCTCGGTATCGGACGCCGTACAGTGAGCAACGCGATCGCGTCTCTCGCTCGTAAGTGGTACAGGTCGCGGCTCATGTATAGGGACAGCGGGAATGTCGCATATTGGCAATAACTCTTCATGAAACGCACGTTATAGGGGTGGATTGCACTTTACGAGTGCGGGAAACGTCCGCCGTTCATCCGCTGGAGGTGCGCGTTTGGCGGTTGGGGTGGTGCACGAACGGGTGCGGGTGGAGTCATTGCCGGTCCACGGCTTCGTGCGGCAGAGCCACTGGAGATTGGGTGCTATGGTCGACAGAGGCTGCAGGCTTTGTGGGTGGCGTCGAAAGGCGGGCACTGTGGCGCCATCGCTGTCTTAATCGGCTTGGCGTCGCATAGATGGCGGTATCGTCGTTGGAGGAGGTCATGTTGCGGGAGACCTACAGATGGCGGTATGTTTTGTGGTGCGGACGTAGTGTT
>NW_025728643.1:85000-87500 GCF_021461385.2 Schistocerca piceifrons
GGCGGCGGCCCGGTGGTGTCGGCCGCGAAGTCCTCGGCTGCGTCGACGGGCGGCGCAGCGGCCTCGCCCGCGTCAGGCAGCGGGCTCGCTGCTCCCCGGCGGGACGCCGGCTCTTCCCCCCGACCGATCTCAAGCGCCTCCATGAATTGGCGGACAAGCTGCTTGTGGGCAGCTTGCCGCCGTCGGCACTTGATTGCCTCGAGCGTTCGGTCGGGGAACATCCTGATGAGTTCTTGATTGACGAAGAAGAACCGGGCGTCCCTCTCAAGGAACAGTTCGGCCTCCGCCTTGGCGAGCGATAGGACTTCTTCCTCCGTCCACCTCGCGCGATGCCTCTCCGTGACGATCTCCGCGTTGGCGGCCGCAAGATGTTGGCGGCGGCGATGGACCCCGAGACCGTTCTTGGTTGTAAAGCTGCGGTGGCACTCACTACAGGTATACATAGCTGCAAAAGTTACAAGATTATCGGCACGGCCGGTTGGCCGGCTAGGTGCTGGGGGAGTTGGGGTGGCACCTTCAGCGGAAGGGCCACCACTTATTCTCTGCTTACTGCCCCCAACTAAAAAAGGGATAGTGCGAGGGGGGGCTGGTAACCCCCCCAAGCCCCTGGTGCGGTCTTCCACTCTGCGAAATCAGCGGGCCCACGAGAAGGGGAGAAGACCGCAGGAGAGGAGAGGCTAAGAGGGCTAGGCCCATGTATTGCGCATCACTCTCCCTGTAGCCATAACCCAAGGAAGGCACCTCGCAGCAGCAGCACGACTACATCAAGACCGCACTTCGAGAAGCCAAGTCCGGATGCAGCCACACCGCCGCCACTTGGCCACCTTAAGAGAGTCATAGTTACTCCCGCCGTTTACCCGCGCTTGCTTGAATTTCTTCACGTTGACATTCAGAGCACTGGGCAGAAATCACATTGCGTCAACACCCGCTAGGGCCATCGCAATGCTTTGTTTTAATTAGACAGTCGGATTCCCCCAGTCCGTGCCAGTTCTGAGTTGATCGTTGAATGGCGGCCGAAGAGAATCCGCGCACCCGCGCGCCCCCGGAGGAGCACGCTAAGGCGGACGCGGCCTCGCAGCAAGGAAGATCCGTGGGAGGCCAAGGCACGGGACCGAGCTCGGATCCTGCACGCAGGTTGAAGCACCGGGGCGCGAACGCCGCGCAGGCGCGCGCATCCTGCACCGCCGACCAGCACGAGGCCGACCAACGGCGAGAGCAGACCACGCCCGCGCTAAACGCCCGCACTTACCGGCACCCCTACGGCACTCACCTCGCCCAGGCCCGGCACGTTAGCGCTGACCCACTTCCCGACCAAGCCCGACACGCCCCGATCCTCAGAGCCAATCCTTATCCCGAAGTTACGGATCCAATTTGCCGACTTCCCTTACCTACATTATTCTATCGACTAGAGGCTCTTCACCTTGGAGACCTGCTGCGGATATGGGTACGAACCGGCGCGACACCTCCACGTGGCCCTCTCCCGGATTTTCAAGGTCCGAGGGGAAGATCGGGACACCGCCGCAACTGCGGTGCTCTTCGCGTTCCAAACCCTATCTCCCTGCTAGAGGATTCCAGGGAACTCGAACGCTCATGCAGAAAAGAAAACTCTTCCCCGATCTCCCGACGGCGTCTCCGGGTCCTTTTGGGTTACCCCGACGAGCATCTCTAAAAGAGGGGCCCGACTTGTATCGGTTCCGCTGCCGGGTTCCGGAATAGGAACCGGATTCCCTTTCGCCCAACGGGGGCCAGCACAAAGCGCATCATGCTATGACGGCCCCCATCAACATCGGATTTCTCCTAGGGCTTAGGATCGACTGACTCGTGTGCAACGGCTGTTCACACGAAACCCTTCTCCGCGTCAGCCCTCCAGGGCCTCGCTGGAGTATTTGCTACTACCACCAAGATCTGCACCGACGGCGGCTCCAGGCAGGCTCACGCCCAGACCCTTCTGCGCCCACCGCCGCGACCCTCCTACTCGTCAGGGCTTCGCGGCCGGCCGCAAGGACCGGCCATGACTGCCAGACTGACGGCCGAGTATAGGCACGACGCTTCAGCGCCATCCATTTTCAGGGCTAGTTGGTTCGGCAGGTGAGTTGTTACACACTCCTTAGCGGATTCCGACTTCCATGGCCACCGTCCTGCTGTCTTAAGCAACCAACGCCTTTCATGGTTTCCCATGAGCGTCGATTCGGGCGCCTTAACTCGGCGTTTGGTTCATCCCACAGCGCCAGTTCTGCTTACCAAAAGTGGCCCACTTGGCACTCCGATCCGAGTCGTTTGCTCGCGGCTTCAGCATATCAAGCAAGCCGGAGATCTCACCCATTTAAAGTTTGAGAATAGGTTGAGGTCGTTTCGGCCCCAAGGCCTCTAATCATTCGCTTTACCGGATGAGACTCGTACGAGCACCAGCTATCCTGAGGGAAACTTCGGAGGGAACCAGCTACTAGATGGTTCGATTAGTCTTTCGCCCCTATACCCAGCTCCGACGATCGATTTGCAC
>NW_025728643.1:90000-95000 GCF_021461385.2 Schistocerca piceifrons
CCTGGTGAGGTTTCCCGTGTTGAGTCAAATTAAGCCGCAGGCTCCACTCCTGGTGGTGCCCTTCCGTCAATTCCTTTAAGTTTCAGCTTTGCAACCATACTTCCCCCGGAACCCAAAAGCTTTGGTTTCCCGGAGGCTGCCCGCCGAGTCATCGGAGGAACTGCGGCGGATCGCTGGCTGGCATCGTTTATGGTTAGAACTAGGGCGGTATCTGATCGCCTTCGAACCTCTAACTTTCGTTCTTGATTAATGAAAACATACTTGGCAAATGCTTTCGCTTCTGTTCGTCTTGCGACGATCCAAGAATTTCACCTCTAACGTCGCAATACGAATGCCCCCGCCTGTCCCTATTAATCATTACCTCGGGTTCCGAAAACCAACAAAATAGAACCGAGGTCCTATTCCATTATTCCATGCACACAGTATTCAGGCGGGCTTGCCTGCTTTAAGCACTCTAATTTGTTCAAAGTAAACGTGCCGGCCCACCGAGACACTCAATAAAGAGCACCCTGGTAGGATTTCAACGGGGTCCGCCTCGGGACGCACGAGCACGCACGGGGCGGTCGCACGCCTTCGGCTCGCCCCACCGGCAGGACGTCCCACGATACATGCCAGTTAAACACCGACGGGCGGTGAACCAACAGCGTGGGACACAAATCCAACTACGAGCTTTTTAACCGCAACAACTTTAATATACGCTATTGGAGCTGGAATTACCGCGGCTGCTGGCACCAGACTTGCCCTCCAATAGATACTCGTTAAAGGATTTAAAGTGTACTCATTCCGATTACGGGGCCTCGGATGAGTCCCGTATCGTTATTTTTCGTCACTACCTCCCCGTGCCGGGAGTGGGTAATTTGCGCGCCTGCTGCCTTCCTTGGATGTGGTAGCCGTTTCTCAGGCTCCCTCTCCGGAATCGAACCCTGATTCCCCGTTACCCGTTACAACCATGGTAGGCGCAGAACCTACCATCGACAGTTGATAAGGCAGACATTTGAAAGATGCGTCGCCGGTACGAGGACCGTGCGATCAGCCCAAAGTTATTCAGAGTCACCAAGGCAAACGGACCGGACGAGCCGACCGATTGGTTTTGATCTAATAAAAGCGTCCCTTCCATCTCTGGTCGGGACTCTGTTTGCATGTATTAGCTCTAGAATTACCACAGTTATCCAAGTAACGTGGGTACGATCTAAGGAACCATAACTGATTTAATGAGCCATTCGCGGTTTCACCTTAATGCGGCTTGTACTGAGACATGCATGGCTTAATCTTTGAGACAAGCATATGACTACTGGCAGGATCAACCAGGGAGCTGCGTCAACTAGAGCTGAGCAGCCAGCCGCCCGGGAGTGTGTCCCGGGGGCCCGCGCGAACACGCAAGCGTCCGCTCAATCATTCTGCAAACAGGAGGAGGCTGAGCTCCCCTGCACAATACACCTCGAAACCCTCTCAGGTCCCGGCGGCGCGCAGCGCCGTCCCAAGTACTTGGTCGGGTTCGAGAGAGGCGCAATCGCCCGGAGTTAGGCGAGTAGACGCTTTCGGTGCGACCACCCGTGCTCCCAACTGAGCTTGCCGCTGCCGACAGAGGCCCGGGAGCGTGCTGTCGTGGCATTGCCGGCGGGAGACAACACGCGCCACCTACGGTGACCGGCAGCTCCAACGCCAGCGCCACAGAAGGACAAAAGCCCCACTTGGGTGCCGAAGCGAACTCTCCCAGCACAGCGCACGCGCCAACACATCCGCACAGCTGCGATACAAACCACCAGCGAGAACCGCTGGGGCGACCGAGCAGCAGACGGCGTCGCGGCGCCGAGCGCCGGGCGGCAGCGCATCCTCAACGCACACAGTCCTCAATCGGACCAGCACACTGAAGATGTCCACCGCGCTTCGCACCGGGCCCGCGAGGACCTACTTTGGCCGCACGGCGCCGCGCGCAGGGTGCGCCGGCGCGCAGCTGCGACGCCTGCCGCGTCCGTCGGCCGGCGCGCCTGCCACTGGCCGCCCCCACCAGCCGGCTGTAGCGCGTGCGCCCACGCACCGCGCGGCCAGCACGCCGGGAGGCGCCCCCTCACCGGCCGGGGACGGTCCCACCCAGCCACCGCCGCGTATCGCTTCACACCCAGATGCCGTTCAGTTTCGTCGGCATGGTGGGTATCGCTGGAACAACCGGTTAGTACCTCAACCTATCGTCGCCATCACCGATTCACCCCTAGCGAGAACAACCGCACCACAACAGGTTACCATTTGTTCATTTGCGTAACTTCACCAGAAAACGCAGGCGTCCATCGCCATTTGCAACTTCCACGATTATTGCATGCCTGTGTCAGGTGTCACGCCACACTACGTCTGCCCACATACACGCAACAAAATGTGCACGCCTAGACAATACGTGGAAGGTGGCCCCCGTACGTATGCGATGTCCATTGCTCGAACGACTGTCAACCGGCCTCTGTAGCATGTCGCAGATATGGAACGCGGTGCACCATGCCATCACGGTGTGTGAGGAGAGACGACTAGGTCCGAATACATCAACAGACAGCTCATGCTGATCGCCATCCACGGCGTCCGTTCCTCCCACACGTCTCTATGGCGTACCACACTGCAATCCAGCTCTCATAGGGAGACGACACGTAGCTGCGTGCACAATATTTGCACTGTATGGTCCGCCGTTTTTGGGCGCAGTCGTTGTACGGTCACACATGTGCCACGATGTATCATTCAGTACATAAGGACGAATGTGCAGTACAGATTGTGGTTTACGCGTACGACATTAGCGGACAGTTGACACAGGCCGCACCACAACGTAGCCTGAGTACGTCGCATGCGGAGGGCATTGAACATGCAAAGTTCTCACCAACCAGCTTGCGAAGGCAGGGGGCAAGGTGGGGACGTGGGGAGGGGCGGCATGTACGTCCTGCTGCCATCCACATTACAGTGTACAGCAGGAGCATGTGGAAAGTGAGCAAGACTTGCAAGGTGTTTAACATGAAGCGATACACAGGGGAGCGGGGAGTGCGAGTAGCGAACTATATTGCGAGGGTTGCGGGTGGGCAACACTACACTAATTGAACGAGTCGTATAACAATTACAGAGCAGGTTTAGGCGACAACGTGGGTTACGTTAGGCGACAACGTGGGTTAGGTTAAGGCACGACGTGGGTTAGGTTAAGGCACGACGTGGGTTAGGTTAAGGCACAACATGGGTTAGGTTAAGGCACAACATGGGTTAGGTTAAGGCACAACATGGGTTAGGTTAAGGCACAACATGGGTTAGGTTAAGGCACAACATGGGTTAGGTTAAGGCACAACATGGGTTAGGTTAAGGCACAACATGGGTTAGGTTAAGGCACAACATGGGTTAGGTTAAGGCACAACATGGGTTAGGTTAAGGCACAACATGGGTTAGGTTAAGGCACAACATGGGTTAGGTTAAGGCACAACATGGGTTAGGTTAAGGCACAACATGGGTTAGGTTAAGGCACAACATAGGTTAGGTTAAGGCACAACATAGGTTAGGTTAAGGCACAACATAGGTTAGGTTAAGGCACAACATGGGTTAGGTTAAGGCACAACATGGGTTAGGTTAAGGCACAACATGGGTTAGGTTAAGGCACAACATGGGTTAGGTTAAGGCACAACATGGGTTAGGTTAAGGCACAACATGGGTTAGGTTAAGGCACAACATGGGTTAGGTTAAGGCACAACATGGGTTAGGTTAAGGCACAACATGGGTTAGGTTAAGGCACAACATGGGTTAGGTTAAGGCACAACATGGGTTAGGTTAAGGCACAACATGGGTTAGGTTAAGGCACAACATGGGTTAGGTTAAGGCACAACATGGGTTAGGTTAAGGCACAACATGGGTTAGGTTAAGGCACAACATAGGTTAGGTTAAGGCACAACATAGGTTAGGTTAAGGCACAACATAGGTTAGGTTAAGGCACAACATAGGTTAGGTTAAGGCACAACATAGGTTAGGTTAAGGCACAACATAGGTTAGGTTAAGGCACAACATAGGTTAGGTTAAGGCACAACATAGGTTAGGTTAAGGCACAACATAGGTTAGGTTAAGGCACAACATAGGTTAGGTTAAGGTACAACATAGGTTAGGTTAAGGTACAACATAGGTTAGGTTAAGGTACAACATAGGTTAGGTTAAGGTACAACATAGGTTAGGTTAAGGTACAACATAGGTTAGGTTAGGTTAGGTTACACGTTGTTGTAAGGAAAGGTGTAGGGGGGGGCGGGGGCGGCAGGTTCGTTGATAGTGATTATAGTAAGTGAATGCTTGTGACATGATCAGATTTGTCACGTCAGGATGCACCTTTGGCTTATTAGAGGCGGCGCTCCAATTCTATGCTTGTGTCAGACCTGTGTCTTTGACTCATGTCATTGTTTGTGCGCTGTGACAGGAGGTACTATTGTGATGTTGGGTGCACCGTTGTATAGGACATGTGTGGGTGTTGGTGCCTGATCTGCGCAATGGTGGATGTCGAAAGGGTGGGATATTGTATTTTCCGCATGGACCTCCTGGTCTGGTTGTGATAGTGTGGATTGTGTAATGTGGCGGAGAGGATGCACTGGATGTTGTTCCATGCTGGTGCTTACATATTGTATGTGCGCCCGTTAGAAGCAGAGAGTGGTGCGTGATCAGAGTGGCTGGCTGACGTGTGGTTCCCATTGTGGGCAGACTCTTTCAGCATGTATACGGACAGTTGTATATATATTCTGTAGTTTGATGGCTCTGCATTGATTACTAATCAGCGCCGTGTGTACGGGTAATCTGGTTCCAGTCCAAAATGTTCCATCTGTGTACATTAGTGACAAAGACTCCCCTCATGCAGTGGGGCTCGGTCTGTTATAACTCTTCCGCGTAATATATTTGCCCCACGTTTTTGCGACTGCGAGTGCGAGTGCAACGCGCATGGGGACCGACATGCTGATGGCTCGGTATCGGACGCCGTACAGTGAGCAACGCGATCGCGTCTCTCGCTCGTAAGT
>NW_025728643.1:102500-110000 GCF_021461385.2 Schistocerca piceifrons
ACCTCCCCGTGCCGGGAGTGGGTAATTTGCGCGCCTGCTGCCTTCCTTGGATGTGGTAGCCGTTTCTCAGGCTCCCTCTCCGGAATCGAACCCTGATTCCCCGTTACCCGTTACAACCATGGTAGGCGCAGAACCTACCATCGACAGTTGATAAGGCAGACATTTGAAAGATGCGTCGCCGGTACGAGGACCGTGCGATCAGCCCAAAGTTATTCAGAGTCACCAAGGCAAACGGACCGGACGAGCCGACCGATTGGTTTTGATCTAATAAAAGCGTCCCTTCCATCTCTGGTCGGGACTCTGTTTTTTTTTTTTTTTTTTTTTTTTTTATTTTTTTTAAAAAAAAAAAAAAAAATTCTTTATTAACCATCAAATAATAATTATACATACAACCCACCTCCTTACTTGATTAGTGGGTCTTACTTGCTACTGTTAGTTACAATTGCAGCTAGTTCTATTTTATATTTAGTTGTGAGCTACAGCTAGGTTAGTTTAATGGGCAGTTATGTAGTTTATGCTAATCTCTAAGTTTTTTGGCTAACCTACATTCTACTTCCTGCAGCGTCACAAGTGTGTCAGCAGTGTACAAACCTACTATATTGCCTTGCCCATCGAGCTAATCCCGATGGGCGTGCCCCTGACACTGGGCTGGCCAGGTTGTAAATCGCTGCAGGATTCTAAAATCTAAATTTCTAATCTAATTCCTACTAACTAATTCTAAATCTACGTCATCTTCAGTGTATTGTCACTTTCGGGTTTTTGTCCCCACCCCCCCTAATCCCGCGCGTGGCGGATTCCAGACTAAGGGTCGGCCTATCCCCGCGCAGGCGGAATGGGAGTAGGGAGCAATGGTCATGATCGGTGCTATCTAATCTCGTTCCCTCATGTATTCCCTTAACACCTTCTGTGATACCTCGTTGGCAAGTTTATTTATAATATGGAAGGTGTCTTCTTGTCTTAGTAAGTTATAGGTGTCATGATTAGGTAGTTGGTCCCGTAATGTAGAGGCAACATCATTGAAGAGGGGGCACTCGTAAATCACATGATCGGGAGTGCCCTCCGGTTCACCACATTCACACGCAGGTGTGGCCCTTTTCCCAAACCGGCATAGGTATGCCGGGTAGGGTCCATGTCCAGTGAGAAAATGGATTAGCCCCCTGGTAGGTTCAAAGTGTTTCATTTTTAGCCGCTCCCTAATGCTTGGTATCAACTCATGTGTCCTCCTCCCTGTTTCATCCGCATCCCAAAGTTCTTGCCATAATTGTACTCCTCTTTGCCGAATTTCTCCCTTGTCCCTTGCCCTAACACCTAAGATCTCCTCTATTTTTGTTATATTTTCCTTTTTGATCCAAAACCATGCAGCTTGTTCCCTAATTTTAATGTCCAGGGGGCAAAGCCCCATTAGGACTAGTAGTGCTCCCCCTGGTGTTGTTCTATAAGCACCTACCGATCTCAGAATCATGCTCCTTTGAACCCTTCTCACTGTCATGGCGGGCACCACCCTCGTGAGCCTGTGTGCCCAGATCCCCGAACCGTAACCCACTATCGATGTTAATATACTGTTATGGTAGAGTTTTATCAGATGTGATGGAAGGTGAAATCTTCTGTGTCCTATTGATATGAGGTTATTCAGCGTTTGTAGTGCTTTCTGGGTTACGGTTTCAATGTGCTTTCCAAAGTTCCACTTCTCATCAATGATGATGCCCAGATATCGTGCGTCACGTCTCCGAAGAACCGGCGAGCGGTTGATTCGTACAGTTGGGTTGCGGATTAGTTGTCCCTTCAATAGTAAGTAGGTGGACTTACTTGGTGACACCGTCATTTTGGTGTTTTGGCACCATAGTTGTAGCTTGTTTAAAGCACTCTCTATTTTAGGTTCGATGTCTTCGCGGCTACGGCCGCCGACCAGCAGGAGGAGGTCATCCGCATAGGCTATCACCTCTAGCACTTCTTCACTTTGTTGTAGTGCGTCTAATAAGGGCTCCATGTGGATGTCCCAGAATAGGGGCCCTAACACGGAGCCCTGAGGACATCCTTTAGTTATAACTTTTCCAATTCTCTTGCTAGAGGATGATAGCCAGACCTCCCGTTCCTCACAATAGCTCCTCAGACAACCATATAGCGGCCCTGGACACTCCTTCTCCCGCAGGCAGGAGAAGAGCGAAGGCCACCACAAGTTGTCGAAGGCGCCACTGATGTCAACCATAATGCCCACCACATACTTGTGTGGGGTAGAGCCACAGACCTCAGCAGCCAGGGCGATCGCATCAGATGTTGATCGCCCAGGCCTGAAGCCGAATTGTCTGTCGCTCACCCCACGCAGCATTCTATGTGCAGCCAGTCTGTCAGCAAGTAGCTTTTCTAATATTTTCCCTAGTATATTGATTAGACAGATTGGTCTATAAGATTTTACGTTTGTAGGATCTTTATCTGGTCCTTTCCGAATAATGACCACGTTTGCTGACTTCCACACCCTTGGAATTTTTTGCTGTATTAGACACTCATTATATAAGTGAGTGAGTGGTGCAGTTAGCTGGGGAGCTAGGAACTGCACCACCTCAGCTACAATGCCATCTGGCCCGGGAGCTTTGCCTCTTTTAAGTGATTTTATGTGGGCAGCCACCTCTTCCTCCGAGAAAGGGTAGACTGCCGTGTTGTTAATGTATTCATTTAGATTGTCTCGTCTTAGTTGTTGTTGCTGTACAGATTCTCCATCCGCGCTATCGTCAGGCAGCAGAGACCGGAGGAGGACCTCAGCAGTTTCCTGCCAAGATTCCGTCATCCTGTCCCCGTGCCTGACTGTTGTTAATTCCAGTGGAGAGCGGATCTTTTCTCGTACTAATTTATACGGTGTACCCCAGGGGTCCAATGCCAATTGGCTCTGGACAAAATTTTCCCAGCTTTGTATCCTAACAGCCTGGAGTTCTTTCTGAAAACGAAGTTTAGCTTCCCGATACTGCATCAGCCATCTCTGCCGTTCTGGCCAGACGACACTGCGCTGGTAATACCTTCTCAGCCTTCTAACAGACCGGCGCATATTCTCTAATTCGGGCGACCATGGTGATGGAGAGGCTGCAATGGCCTTCCTCCTGGTTGGTACGGCAGCTTTCACCGCGCTGGTTATAGCGTTAGTCAGTTCTTCTGCTCGGTCATTTACGTCAATGTCAAGGTCTACTTCACCCTCCGGCAAGGCAGGAATGACGCACTCCCTGGCTAGTCGTTCCCAATCAGCCCTTCTGTAATTAAACTGCGTCTCCCACCCCGTGGCCCAGCACGATTCCCTTCCACCTACGATGAACGTAATTAAATTATGATCGCTTGTAGTGGCGTTTTCTTCCACTTTCCACTCTTGTATCATATTAATTGCATTGGGGGTGGCTAAGGTTATATCAATATTCGTCCCCGGTCCTCCTCCCGCCGCATAGGTTGGAGGATTACCAGGTTGATTGGCTATTACTAGCTGTGATGCCATAATAAAGTCCTCTACTTTCTCTCCATTGGTGTCCCTTATGCCGCTGTGCCACAGGGGGGATTTTGCATTTATGTCAGCCGTAATTATCATCCTTCGTCCCCGCAACGCCGTGGTTACTGTTGTCAGATGGTCGAGATGCGTTTCAATGTTATCTCCGTACTGAAAGTACATGTTGATCAATACGATCGATTCACGGGGAGATAGCAGCTCCACGACGTTGCAGTGACTATTGGTGTACTGTGATAAGGTGATCACTTTCAGGGCTTTGTTTGTAATAACTATTGTCGCTTTTGGATTGTCTCCTTGGCTGATTACCTGCCACGTGGCGGCTGTAAATGTAATCTTTCCGTCCAGGGAGTACGGCTCCTGTAGACAGAGCACATCTAGCCTCCTCTCCTCCACTTCCCTTCGCAGCTCCTGCATTACAAGTCGACTGTTGTGTGTGTTAAGTTGGCCAATAGTGATTTTCGTCATCTATGGAAAATATGTATGTATGTGATCGTCCGGCCAAGTCTTATTCCAGTCATACGTGATTCGTCCATTAGCCAAAACTGACTGTTCGTAAATGTCGTTTAAGTCAAATTTTTCTCCACGTCTCTCGAAAACTTTCTTGAGTAAGTCTCGCAGGGCTCCGAAGTCAGTGGGGAGATTCACTGACTTAAGCTGTATTCTATCTACAGCCTCCATTACCGAGAAGGTGACTCTTCTTCCATATTCGTGCCCTACACGGACCACATGTCGTAAGGCAGTGGTCAAGGTGGCCGGCTGCTCCAATCTCGCCAATTGCATGGTGAACTCTAAGTTAGGATAGATCCGAACCGGATCTATTGGTGGTAGTCTAACCACTGGGACTCTGTTTGCATGTATTAGCTCTAGAATTACCACAGTTATCCAAGTAACGTGGGTACGATCTAAGGAACCATAACTGATTTAATGAGCCATTCGCGGTTTCACCTTAATGCGGCTTGTACTGAGACATGCATGGCTTAATCTTTGAGACAAGCATATGACTACTGGCAGGATCAACCAGGGAGCTGCGTCAACTAGAGCTGAGCAGCCGGCCGCCCGGGAGTGTGTCCCGGGGGCCCGCGCGAACACGCAAGCGTCCGCTCAATCATTCTGCAAACAGGAGGAGGCTGAGCTCCCCTGCACAATACACCTCGAAACCCTCTCAGGTCCCGGCGGCGCGCAGCGCCGTCCCAAGTACTTGGTCGGGTTCGAGAGAGGCGCAATCGCCCGGAGTTAGGCGAGTAGACGCTTTCGGTGCGACCACCCGTGCTCCCAACTGAGCTTGCCGCTGCCGACAGAGGCCCGGGAGCGTGCTGTCGTGGCATTGCCGGCGGGAGACAACACGCGCCACCTACGGTGACCGGCAGCTCCAACGCCAGCGCCACAGAAGGACAAAAGCCCCACTTGGGTGCCGAAGCGAACTCTCCCAGCACAGCGCACGCGCCAACACATCCGCACAGCTGCGATACAAACCACCAGCGAGAACCGCTGGGGCGACCGAGCAGCAGACGGCGTCGCGGCGCCGAGCGCCGGGCGGCAGCGCATCCTCAACGCACACAGTCCTCAATCGGACCAGCACACTGAAGATGTCCACCGCGCTTCGCACCGGGCCCGCGAGGACCTACTTTGGCCGCACGGCGCCGCGCGCAGGGTGCGCCGGCGCGCAGCTGCGACGCCTGCCGCGTCCGTCGGCCGGCGCGCCTGCCACTGGCCGCCCCCACCAGCCGGCTGTAGCGCGTGCGCCCACGCACCGCGCGGCCAGCACGCCGGGAGGCGCCCCCTCACCGGCCGGGGACGGTCCCACCCAGCCACCGCCGCGTATCGCTTCACACCCAGATGCCGTTCAGTTTCGTCGGCATGGTGGGTATCGCTGGAACAACCGGTTAGTACCTCAACCTATCGTCGCCATCACCGATTCACCCCTAGCGAGAACAACCGCACCACAACAGGTTACCATTTGTTCATTTGCGTAACTTCACCAGAAAACGCAGGCGTCCATCGCCATTTGCAACTTCCACGATTATTGCATGCCTGTGTCAGGTGTCACGCCACACTACGTCTGCCCACATACACGCAACAAAATGTGCACGCCTAGACAATACGTGGAAGGTGGCCCCCGTACGTATGCGATGTCCATTGCTCGAACGACTGTCAACCGGCCTCTGTAGCATGTCGCAGATATGGAACGCGGTGCACCATGCCATCACGGTGTGTGAGGAGAGACGACTAGGTCCGAATACATCAACAGACAGCTCATGCTGATCGCCATCCACGGCGTCCGTTCCTCCCACACGTCTCTATGGCGTACCACACTGCAATCCAGCTCTCATAGGGAGACGACACGTAGCTGCGTGCACAATATTTGCACTGTATGGTCCGCCGTTTTTGGGCGCAGTCGTTGTACGGTCACACATGTGCCACGATGTATCATTCAGTACATAAGGACGAATGTGCAGTACAGATTGTGGTTTACGCGTACGACATTAGCGGACAGTTGACACAGGCCGCACCACAACGTAGCCTGAGTACGTCGCATGCGGAGGGCATTGAACATGCAAAGTTCTCACCAACCAGCTTGCGAAGGCAGGGGGCAAGGTGGGGACGTGGGGAGGGGCGGCATGTACGTCCTGCTGCCATCCACATTACAGTGTACAGCAGGAGCATGTGGAAAGTGAGCAAGACTTGCAAGGTGTTTAACATGAAGCGATACACAGGGGAGCGGGGAGTGCGAGTAGCGAACTATATTGCGAGGGTTGCGGGTGGGCAACACTACACTAATTGAACGAGTCGTATAACAATTACAGAGCAGGTTTAGGCGACAACGTGGGTTACGTTAGGCGACAACGTGGGTTAGGTTAAGGCACGACGTGGGTTAGGTTAAGGCACGACATGGGTTAGGTTAAGGCACGACATGGGTTAGGTTAAGGCACGACATGGGTTAGGTTAAGGCACAACATGGGTTAGGTTAAGGCACAACATGGGTTAGGTTAAGGCACAACATGGGTTAGGTTAAGGCACAACATGGGTTAGGTTAAGGCACAACATGGGTTAGGTTAAGGCACAACATGGGTTAGGTTAAGGCACAACATGGGTTAGGTTAAGGCACAACATGGGTTAGGTTAAGGCACAACATGGGTTAGGTTAAGGCACAACATGGGTTAGGTTAAGGCACAACATGGGTTAGGTTAAGGCACAACATGGGTTAGGTTAAGGCACAACATAGGTTAGGTTAAGGCACAACATAGGTTAGGTTAAGGCACAACATGGGTTAGGTTAAGGCACAACATGGGTTAGGTTAAGGCACAACATGGGTTAGGTTAAGGCACAACATGGGTTAGGTTAAGGCACAACATGGGTTAGGTTAAGGCACAACATGGGTTAGGTTAAGGCACAACATGGGTTAGGTTAAGGCACAACATGGGTTAGGTTAAGGCACAACATGGGTTAGGTTAAGGCACAACATGGGTTAGGTTAAGGCACAACATGGGTTAGGTTAAGGCACAACATGGGTTAGGTTAAGGCACAACATGGGTTAGGTTAAAGCACAACATGGGTTAGGTTAAGGCACAACATGGGTTAGGTTAAGGCACAACATGGGTTAGGTTAAGGCACAACATGGGTTAGGTTAAGGCACAACATAGGTTAGGTTAAGGCACAACATAGGTTAGGTTAAGGCACAACATAGGTTAGGTTAAGGCACAACATAGGTTAGGTTAAGGCACAACATAGGTTAGGTTAAGGCACAACATAGGTTAGGTTAAGGCACAACATAGGTTAGGTTAAGGCACAACATAGGTTAGGTTAAGGCACAACATAGGTTAGGTTAAGGCACAACATAGGTTAGGTTAAGGTACAACATAGGTTAGGTTAAGGTACAACATAGGTTAGGTTAAGGTACAACATAGGTTAGGTTAAGGTACAACATAGGTTAGGTTAAGGTACAACATAGGTTAGGTTAGGTTAGGTTACACGTTGTTGTAAGGAAAGGTGTAGGGGGGGGCGGGGGCGGCAGGTTCGTT
>NW_025728643.1:120000-127500 GCF_021461385.2 Schistocerca piceifrons
TGCGGATTAGTTGTCCCTTCAATAGTAAGTAGGTGGACTTACTTGGTGACACCGTCATTTTGGTGTTTTGGCACCATAGTTGTAGCTTGTTTAAAGCACTCTCTATTTTAGGTTCGATGTCTTCGCGGCTACGGCCGCCGACCAGCAGGAGGAGGTCATCCGCATAGGCTATCACCTCTAGCACTTCTTCACTTTGTTGTAGTGCGTCTAATAAGGGCTCCATGTGGATGTCCCAGAATAGGGGCCCTAACACGGAGCCCTGAGGACATCCTTTAGTTATAACTTTTCCAATTCTCTTGCTAGAGGATGATAGCCAGACCTCCCGTTCCTCACAATAGCTCCTCAGACAACCATATAGCGGCCCTGGACACTCCTTCTCCCGCAGGCAGGAGAAGAGCGAAGGCCACCACAAGTTGTCGAAGGCGCCACTGATGTCAACCATAATGCCCACCACATACTTGTGTGGGGTAGAGCCACAGACCTCAGCAGCCAGGGCGATCGCATCAGATGTTGATCGCCCAGGCCTGAAGCCGAATTGTCTGTCGCTCACCCCACGCAGCATTCTATGTGCAGCCAGTCTGTCAGCAAGTAGCTTTTCTAATATTTTCCCTAGTATGGCGTGAGGTCAGTCGCTTGACGGCGCGTTTCGGCGCGGGCCCGCCCGTTGCCGGCGCGCCGTAAGGCACGGAGGCTCGCACTGGGGCGTATCGCTTTCCAGTCGGGCGTGCCGCGGCAGTCCTCACTCGGGGAAGTGAAGCGTCTCTTACAGCCTCTCCTTCCCAAGTAGCTCTTTCCGCCTTCCCGTGGTGCCAGACGTCAAGCTCGGCATTCTGCCTTGCGTCAAAAGGGAGAGCTGCGACCCAACCCGATGCGAAAGCGAAGGGTGCGTGGCACAGGGGGAGCTGTGTCGAGGGACCGAACACCAGTCCCTTTCTGTTCGCAGGGCACAGACCAGCAGGTGCTCTGCATGCCGGCGACCTCGTTCGTCGGCGCGGGATCGCGGCGCGAGTCGGCAAGGGTGCTTCGCCGCGCCCCTGGGTAACCGGGGCGTGTTCTGCCAAACCCAGGAGGTGGTGACATCGCCTGGGCTAGGTTAGATGGGCCCAGACCGCCGAACGACTGGGGGACCGACCCACCACCTGAGTAGGAGTGGGTCCTTGGCCTTCAGGTGGAAACTCGGGCTAGTAGGCGGCGAAGGGCGAGGGGTGCATCCGCCTCTCCGGAGTGCGGGGTGCACTTGCCGAGGAGCGTCGAGTGAAATCGTCGACGACGAGGCCTTCGACGGGGACCAGTGCGCTGGCAACGGCGCGCTGAACCCTGCAGCTCAGGAGTGCCCTTGACCTAGGGGCGAGGTCGGTGGGCGAGCTGCAACAGTCCCCCCCCATGCCAGAGGAGCCGGTCCGGGGCAAGAGACGGGCTCCCAACTTTTTTCACTCGTCAATAAATCATGGCTGACCAAGAGACGAGTGAGTCGAGTGTTATTTCGAGGTGTTCGACACTTACTGTTCCCACCCCTGAAGAGGGCCTGGGGCAGAACGCAGAGAACGTGACAGAATGGCATACTAAGATAAATCAATTGTTGGACACTAGTATCAAAAACGGTAAAATTAGTAACACAGCAGTACTCTCAATTAAGAAGGAGCTCGCCGCCTGGGCTATCGCTAGCGCGAAGCTCGAGGGACGACTCGAGGAATTGGAAAAGGAAAATGAACGACTACGGAAACAGCCCACCAAAACGTGGGCAGGAGTGGTCGCACAAGCGGCCACCAAAGCACAATCCACAAAAGAGACAATTGAAAAGGTATCCAAAAAGCCTGACACGGCTGTCTTCTTAAGACCCCTGCCAGGCCAGGATATCAAAAAAGTACAGGAATTATTTACAACTACCATAAATCCTGCAGCAGACAAAATAAAAATAAACAAGGTAAAGGCAACAAAAAACGTTGTTATAGTAGATGTTGCGACTGAAGAGGACAGGGACAAAATATTAAAACATGAAAAACTCAAAAAGGTTGTCAAGTGTGAACCGCCCAAAAAGCGGAATCCCTTAGTAATCCTATACGACGTACCCACTGCAATAAATGAAAACGACATCTATGAGACAATAAATCAACAAAATTTTGAGAACATGAGTCTGGACGATTTCAAAAAAGAGTTCAAATTACGATTTAGAACTGGACCCAGAGAGCGCGATGTTGTACACCATGTAGCTGAAGTTTCGGGGAATATGTGGCGTAAGCTCACTACTATGGGCAGAATCTACATGGGGTTCCACTCGATAAACGTTAGGGACTACCTTGTAGTTCCCCGGTGTCATAATTGTGGAGACCTCGATCATGTTCACAAACACTGTGAGCGAAAGCCGGCTTGCTCCAGGTGTGGTGCAGAAGATCACACCAGGAAAACGTGTGGCAAAACAGGGATATGTATCCCTTGTACAAGACGAGGAAAAAAGAACTGTAATGCCACGGGAAGAAATTGCCCCACATATAGGTTATTAGAACAGAGACTTATCTCGAGAACTGATTATGGCTGAGTCCATATCAGGCGGCAGGAAGCCTAAGAGGAAGTCTCCGAGTAAAAGGGCGAGGGATGCACTAAGGGCCAGCAGATTTAGGGAGTTCTTACAAGGAGTTACCAATATCCGAATCATGAAAGTAGACACGAAAGATGCTGGTGTACAAACGGACCCCTGTGGTTACATTGGTGCTTCCTCTCCCCCAAGACGGGGACTAGGGTCGCTTAAAGAGCTAGAACGACCAAAAGGGCATCCTGTGGCAAAACCACAGACGAACGTACCAGAGAAACAAGACATACAAGTCAATGTAATAGACAGTACATTTTCCTCTACCAACTCTGGTATACAAAAAGGTTTGGGCGTAGATCCCAAAAGGGTATACCCCAACCTAGAACACGCACTACAATTAGCACGCCTGGAGGAGCCGGCGGTCCTCACCACAGCCCTGAGGCATGTGGTACGTGTCGGTCATGAATATGGCAGAGACGTCACCTTCTCGGTGATGGAGGCTGTCGACAGAATACAGCTGAAGACAATGAATCTCCCCACCGACTTTGGAGCCCTGCGTGACCTGATCAAAAAAGTATTTGACAGACGAAATGAGAAATTTGATCTAGATGAACTCTACAGTCAATCTGTCATAACAAATGGAAGAATAGCCCACGACTGGAATAGGAACTGGCCCGAATCACATATAAGAACATATTATGCACGAGACCCATTTAAACGTAGGACAGATTAACTCACATAACAGCAAATTAGTCATGCAGGAACTCCGCAGAGTCGTGGAGGAGAGGAGTCTGGATGTGCTCTGTTTGCAGGAACCATACTCCCTGGCTGGGCGAATCCCATTTGCGGCAGCAAGTTGGCAGGTCATTCACAGTGGAGCAGAACCCAGAGCAGCTATAATAATCATCAACAAAGCGCTAAGAGCCACAGTTCTCTCCCAGTTTTCCGACGATCACTGCAACGTCGTGGAACTACAAACACCAGCTGGAGTACTATACATCATAAACATGTACTTCCAGTACGGCCGGACAATAGATGAATTCCTTGACAAGCTTACACAAGTAACCACGGCGTTGCGGGGACGTCGATGTGTTATTACAGCAGACATAAATGCCAAGTCCCCCCTGTGGTTCAGCGGCACACGAGATGACCGAGGAGAAAAGGCTGAAGAGACCATCATGGCGCTACAGCTAATGGTCGCCAATAAGCAAGGAAACCCGCCCACCTACGCAGGAGGTGGGGGCGAGGGCACCAACATTGACGTTACATTGGTCACGCCCAATCTCGCCACCAAAGTAACAAACTGGATGGTCTGGGACCAGGTAACAACCAGTGACCACAATCTTATCACATTCTCATTGGGAGACGAAGAATGCCGCTGGGACATGGGGTGGGAGACACAGCTAAACTACAACAGAGCTGACTGGGATCGCCTGGCAAGGGAGTGTGAAATACCGACATTGCCCGACGGTGACGAAAATGTCGAGGGATACGCAGAGGAGCTGGTGAAAGCAGTCGTAAGGGCGGTAAAGGCCGCTGTACCAACCAGGAGGAGAGCCGTAGCGGCCTCTCCGTCACCATGGTCAACCGAGCTGGGACAGATGCGCCAGTCTGTCAGGAGGGCCAGGAGGTACTACCAGCGAAGTGTCGTCTGGGAAGAAAAGCAACGTTGGCTGCTGAGATATAGAGAGGCCAAGGAGCACTTCCAGCAAGAGCTCAAAGCCGTGAGGCTACAGAGCTGGGAAAAGTATGTACAAACGCAACTAGCTACAGACCCATGGGGTGTACCATATAAGTTGGTGCGGGAAAAGATCAGGTCACCCATGGTGTTGTCCACCGTCAGGGATCAGGGCAGGATGACGGAAACCTGGCAGGAGACTGCTGAGGTCCTCCTCCGTGTCCTGCTGCCTGACGATGGCGAAAATGAGGACTCTGAGGCACAGCAGCAGATTCGGAGACAAGATCTAGAGGAATACCGAAACAACAATATGGTATATCCCTTCTCCGAGGAAGAAGTAGCTACACAAATAAAAGCCCTTAAAAGAGGCAAGGCTCCAGGCCCAGACGGCATCACCGCGGAGGTGGTGCAATTCCTGGCTCCCCAATTGGTGGCACCTCTCACAAAGTTGTACAACGAGTGTCTGCGGCTCGGGAAATTCCCCCAAATATGGAAAAGGGCTACAGTTGTAATAATCAAGAAAAGTCGAGACAAAGATCCACGAGAACCCAAATCCTACAGGCCCATATGTCTATTAGACACACTGGGGAAACTTTTTGAGAGGTTGCTGGCAGACAGACTGGCAGCACATCGAGTGTTGTGCGGGATGAGTAACAGACAATTCGGTTTCAGGACAGGGAGATCGGCGTCTGACGCCATCGCCCTGGCTGCTGAGGTCTGCGCCTCTACCCCGCACAAATACGTGGTCGGCATCATGGTGGATATCAGTGGCGCCTTTGACAGCCTGTGGTGGCCCTCGCTCTTCTCTCGATTGCGAGAGAAGGAGTGCCCTGCGTCGCTATATGGCTGTCTCAGGAGCTATTGTGAGAATAGGGAGGTCTGGCTATCGTCCCCTAGCGGAAGAGTAAGCAAAAAGATCACCAAGGGGTGTCCACAGGGGTCAGTCCTGGGGCCACTCTTTTGGGATGTTAATATGGAACCTCTTTTGGACAACCTTCAGAACAGCGACGATGTGCTAGAGGGCATAGCCTACGCGGACGACCTCCTCCTGCTGGTTGGTGGCCGTAGCCGCGAAGACTTAGAGCCGAAAATTGAAAGGGCTATAACAATCCTAAGTACATGGTGCCACCTGTCCAAAATGAAGATTTCTCCAACAAAATCTACATATCTACTCTTAAAAGGACAACTAGTTAGAAATCCAACTGTGAGGATAGACGGCTCACCAGTTCTTCGACGCCATGAAGCGCGATACCTGGGCGTAGTCGTCGATGAGAGGTGGACATATACATCACACATAGATACCGTTACACAAAAATCCTTGGAAACATTAAATCATCTCATTGCAATTGGACACAAGCGATTTCACCTACCACCAGAACTAATCAAATTATATCATAATAGCATATTGACTTCAATTGTAGGATATGGATCAGGAATCTGGGCCCACAGACTCACGAGGGTTATGCCTGCCATGGCTGTGAGAAGAGTGCAGCGGAGCATGTTACTAAGATCAGTGGGAGCATACAGAACTACACCTGGAGGAGCCCTAACAGTACTGATGGGGCTCTGCCCGCTCGACATTAAAATCCGGGAGCAGGCAGCATGGTACTGGATAAAAAAGGGAAACAGGGACAAAGTAGTTGAATTGATGGGGATATACGTGGGGAACAAAATTGAAATCAAACGAAGGGGGGAAGAACTTTGGCAAGAACAATGGGATAAAGAGGAAACCGGTCGGCGAACACATGAACTGCTGCCCAATATTAGGGAAAGGTTACAACTAAAGCACTTCACACCATCACGAGGACTGCTGCACTTCCTCACAGGTCATGGACCCTACCCGGCATATCTATGCCGGTTTGGGAAACAGGCGACACCAGCGTGTGACTGTGGGGCCACACCAGGCACCCCGGAACACGTGGTGTATGAGTGCCACCTCTTCGACGATGTAGCCGCGCAACTTCGTCAGCAATTACCAAATCACGACACGTATCACCTGCTCAGGCATGAGGACCACTTTACAATCTTGAATAAATTATCTAACGAAATATCACTCAAAGTGATAAGGGACTATTTAAGGAACAACAATTAAGACCTAACTATTCCCAAATTAGACTCTGCGCATTCTAACCTGTTCCGCCGAGGCGAGGACCTGGCCAGCCGCTTTACGGCTGGAATCCGCCATGCCTGGGATTAGGAGGTAGGGTGCGCCCAACTACCGATTGAGACACTCACCAACTTCGACACTAGGTTAAGATAGAGTAGACGTAGGATAAGCTAGGATAGAAACCATTAGTATAGTACTGCAGCGTATTGAAACTCCGGCCAGCCTGGTGCCAGGGGCACGTTCACCGGGATTAGCTCGGTGAACAAGGCCAACAATGTAGGTTTATACTATTCTGGCACAAATGTAAACGCTGCAGGTAGAAGTAGCTTAGCATAAGTAGAATATAACAATGTAGGAAAATAGACAGAAGTGCCCATAGTGTGAGCAACAGAAAAGTAACAAATTGTGTTAGCTGTAGTACTAATATAAAATACAAATGTATCAAATAGGACCCACTAATTGTATAAGGTGGTGGGTTGTTTGTATGATATAAGAATATTGAGAATAAAGATTTTTTAAAAAAAAAAAAAAAAAAAAACAGAGTCCCGACCAGAGATGGAAGGGACGCTTTTATTAGATCAAAACCAATCGGTCGGCTCGTCCGGTCCGTTTGCCTTGGTGACTCTGAATAACTTTGGGCTGATCGCACGGTCCTCGTACCGGCGACGCATCTTTCAAATGTCTGCCTTATCAACTGTCGATGGTAGGTTCTGCGCCTACCATGGTTGTAACGGGTAACGGGGAATCAGGGTTCGATTCCGGAGAGGGAGCCTGAGAAACGGCTACCACATCCAAGGAAGGCAGCAGGCGCGCAAATTACCCACTCCCGGCACGGGGAGGTAGTGACGAAAAATAACGATACGGGACTCATCCGAGGCCCCGTAATCGGAATGAGTACACTTTAAATCCTTTAACGAGTATCTATTGGAGGGCAAGTCTGGTGCCAGCAGCCGCGGTAATTCCAGCTCCAATAGCGTATATTAAAGTTGTTGCGGTTAAAAAGCTCGTAGTTGGATTTGTGTCCCACGCTGTTGGTTCACCGCCCGTCGGTGTTTAACTGGCATGTATCGTGGGACGTCCTGCCGGTGGGGCGAGCCGAAGGCGTGCGACCGCCCCGTGCGTGCTCGTGCGTCCCGAGGCGGACCCCGTTGAAATCCTACCAGGGTGCTCTTTATTGAGTGTCTCGGT
>NW_025728643.1:130000-135000 GCF_021461385.2 Schistocerca piceifrons
TGGCTGCCCGGCGGTATATCTGGAGGAGTCGATTCGCCCCTTTGGGCGCTCGGGCTCCCGGCAAGCGCGCGCGGTTCTTCCCGGATGACGGACCTACCTGGCCCGGCCCCGGACCCGCGCCGCTGTTGGCTCGGGATGCTCTCGGGCGGAATAATCGCTCCCGTCAGCGGCGCTTCAGCTTTGGACAATTTCACGACCCGTCTTGAAACACGGACCAAGGAGTCTAACATGTGCGCGAGTCATTGGGCTGTACGAAACCTAAAGGCGTAATGAAAGTGAAGGTCTCGCCTTGCGCGGGCCGAGGGAGGATGGGGCTTCCCCGCCCTTCACGGGGCGGCGGCCTCCGCACTCCCGGGGCGTCTCGTCCTCATTGCGAGGTGAGGCGCACCTAGAGCGTACACGTTGGGACCCGAAAGATGGTGAACTATGCCTGGCCAGGACGAAGTCAGGGGAAACCCTGATGGAGGTCCGTAGCGATTCTGACGTGCAAATCGATCGTCGGAGCTGGGTATAGGGGCGAAAGACTAATCGAACCATCTAGTAGCTGGTTCCCTCCGAAGTTTCCCTCAGGATAGCTGGTGCTCGTACGAGTCTCATCCGGTAAAGCGAATGATTAGAGGCCTTGGGGCCGAAACGACCTCAACCTATTCTCAAACTTTAAATGGGTGAGATCTCCGGCTTGCTTGATATGCTGAAGCCGCGAGCAAACGACTCGGATCGGAGTGCCAAGTGGGCCACTTTTGGTAAGCAGAACTGGCGCTGTGGGATGAACCAAACGCCGAGTTAAGGCGCCCGAATCGACGCTCATGGGAAACCATGAAAGGCGTTGGTTGCTTAAGACAGCAGGACGGTGGCCATGGAAGTCGGAATCCGCTAAGGAGTGTGTAACAACTCACCTGCCGAAGCAACTAGCCCTGAAAATGGATGGCGCTGAAGCGTCGTGCCTATACTCGGCCGTCAGTCTGGCAGTCATGGCCGGTCCTTGCGGCCGGCCGCGAAGCCCTGACGAGTAGGAGGGTCGCGGCGGTGGGCGCAGAAGGGTCTGGGCGTGAGCCTGCCTGGAGCCGCCGTCGGTGCAGATCTTGGTGGTAGTAGCAAATACTCCAGCGAGGCCCTGGAGGGCTGACGCGGAGAAGGGTTTCGTGTGAACAGCCGTTGCACACGAGTCAGTCGATCCTAAGCCCTAGGAGAAATCCGATGTTGATGGGGGCCGTCATAGCATGATGCGCTTTGTGCTGGCCCCCGTTGGGCGAAAGGGAATCCGGTTCCTATTCCGGAACCCGGCAGCGGAACCGATACAAGTCGGGCCCCTCTTTTAGAGATGCTCGTCGGGGTAACCCAAAAGGACCCGGAGACGCCGTCGGGAGATCGGGGAAGAGTTTTCTTTTCTGCATGAGCGTTCGAGTTCCCTGGAATCCTCTAGCAGGGAGATAGGGTTTGGAACGCGAAGAGCACCGCAGTTGCGGCGGTGTCCCGATCTTCCCCTCGGACCTTGAAAATCCGGGAGAGGGCCACGTGGAGGTGTCGCGCCGGTTCGTACCCATATCCGCAGCAGGTCTCCAAGGTGAAGAGCCTCTAGTCGATAGAATAATGTAGGTAAGGGAAGTCGGCAAATTGGATCCGTAACTTCGGGATAAGGATTGGCTCTGAGGATCGGGGCGTGTCGGGCTTGGTCGGGAAGTGGGTCAGCGCTAACGTGCCGGGCCTGGGCGAGGTGAGTGCCGTAGGGGTGCCGGTAAGTGCGGGCGTTTAGCGCGGGCGTGGTCTGCTCTCGCCGTTGGTCGGCCTCGTGCTGGTCGGCGGTGCAGGATGCGCGCGCCTGCGCGGCGTTCGCGCCCCGGTGCTTCAACCTGCGTGCAGGATCCGAGCTCGGTCCCGTGCCTTGGCCTCCCACGGATCTTCCTTGCTGCGAGGCCGCGTCCGCCTTAGCGTGCTCCTCCGGGGGCGCGCGGGTGCGCGGATTCTCTTCGGCCGCCATTCAACGATCAACTCAGAACTGGCACGGACTGGGGGAATCCGACTGTCTAATTAAAACAAAGCATTGCGATGGCCCTAGCGGGTGTTGACGCAATGTGATTTCTGCCCAGTGCTCTGAATGTCAACGTGAAGAAATTCAAGCAAGCGCGGGTAAACGGCGGGAGTAACTATGACTCTCTTAAGGTAGCCAAATGCCTCGTCATCTAATTAGTGACGCGCATGAATGGATTAACGAGATTCCCGCTGTCCCTATCTACTAGCTCCAGCTGTCTCATACTGTGAGCCCTCAAGCTGTGCGGGCTCTCGGTTGGTAAAAGGCAGTGTGGGGAAGGATGCGTCTCAAACAGCCTCTCCTTCTCAAGTGCCCTTACCTGCCTTCTTGAGGTGGAGCTGTTAAGCCTTCGGGCAACTGAAGGGTAGGGGCGCGACAGTGTGCTGAACAACTTGTACACTGGTTCTGATAGCTGCATTTGCTGTGGTGGGATCCTGCCCCAAGTCGGCGAAGGCCACTCGCCTTGTCTTGGACATGCTCCGCCAAGCCGGGGCGTGGTGACATGTCCCCGGTCAGGTTAGATGGGTCCAGACCTCCGAACGTCTGGGGGACCGGCCCGGCACCTGAGTAGGACCGGGTCTTTGGCCTTTGGTGGGAACCTGGCCTAGTAGGGGGCGAAGGACGGAGAGTGAATCCGCTCTCCCGGAATGTGGGTGGCATTCGCCGATAAGGGAGCGGGTGAAAACTGTGGTGGTGTGGCTGTTGAAGAGGACTAGTGCGCTGTACCCACGGCGTGCTAAACCTGGCAGCTCAGTTACTGATAGCTCTTGGTCAAGGGGCGGGACCGGTGAGCGAGCTGCATATAGCCTCCCCCCATGCCAGAGAGGCCGGTCCGGGGCAAGAGACGGGCCTCCACTTTTACACTCTCTAATTATCAAAATGGCTGAGAATCAAGAGAGTGTTAATACGTTAGATACTAGCGAAGTTTCGAGTCTCGAGAATGTGTCTGTCGCTGAGCGACATTCGAAATTTCTGAGATTGCTGGATAGCAGCATTAAAAATGGTAAGATAAGCAATTATGCTATTAACCATATTAGGGACTTTGTAGCCAACTGGGCAATCGCCCACTCTCAGTTAGAGGGTAGGGTGGCTGAATTAGAAAAAGAAAATGAAAGACTTAGAGGTCAACCGGCCCGGTCTTATGCTGCGGTTGCTAGAGCCCCAGTTGCCAAGGCACCGACAGCGAAACAAACTATACAGGATAACATTAAGAAAGTTACTCCCACGGTGTTCATTAAACCTAAACCTGGTGATGACATTAAGACTGTTAAGTCAGTATTCGAGAAGTGCGTAGATCCTAAGAAGGATAAGATAAAGATAAATAATGTACGCACTGCAAAGAATGTGCTGATAGTAGAAGCAGCATCACAAGAGGACTGCCAAAAGATCTTAAACAACGAGCAACTAAATAACAAAGCGAAGTGTGAACCTCCTCGCAAGCGTCGACCTTTGATGTGTCTGTATGATGTACCTACGTACATGACAACAGACAATCTGGTAGACGCAATATATACCCAAAATTTTGATATGAATATGACAAGAGGAGAATTCGATGAA
The DNA here is from genome assembly GCF_021461385.2 of Schistocerca piceifrons. Lineage (NCBI taxonomy): Eukaryota > Metazoa > Arthropoda > Insecta > Orthoptera > Acrididae > Schistocerca > Schistocerca piceifrons. The sequence continues at coordinate 133,587 of NW_025728643.1, forward strand.
CAGTTTAAGTTACGCTTTAAAGTAGGACCACGTGAGAAACTGACAGTACACCACGTGGTAGAAGTCTCGCCAGGTTTATGGAAATCACTAACGAGAGTGGGTCGGTTGTATGTTGGCTACTCTGCGTTGAACATAAAAGATTACCTGGCTGTGCCGAGATGCACAAAATGCCAGGATATTAACCATACGAATAAATATTGTACGCAACCCGATGTCATTTGCGGCCATTGTGGCCTCTCTGGACATATCAAAAAAGGCTGTCCTAATAAGGACAAAGCTGCGGTATGTGTACCATGCAGAAGACGAGGCCGTAAGTGTGGTGGACCTAAAGATTGTCCAACCCACCGAATGTTCTTAGACAGACTTGTCCAAAGAACAGATTATGGCGATATTTAAAGTGGTACAAGTCAATGCTATGCGCAGCCAGATGGTTGCACATGAGCTACGGAAGGTAGCGGAACAAGAAGGAATAGATATTCTTTTGATACAAGACCGAACTCCTGTGCGGGTCGAGTCCCTGGTTTTCCCGCAACAGCACAGGTGGTATCCTCAGGTGGGAACCCCATGAGTGCAATTATAGTATTGAATAAAACTATTAAAACTACGATATTAAATCAGTTCTGTACTGAGCATATTATAGTTGTACAACTAAATCTGCTGTCTTACAGTATGTACGTTGTAAACGTCTACTGCCAATTCAGACATGACATCAAGATTTATCTTGATCAGCTGAATTGGATACTACGAGTTTTAGCAACATCAAATATTGATGTCACACTAGCAAGCGAGAGGGCAGCACCCCACGTCCATAACTGGCAAGTAAGAGAACATCTTACTGTCAGTGATCATAACTGTATAACATTTGATATAGCGCCGACCATCACGGATGTGCCAGGCGAGTGGGTGGAACGCTTCAATTATGCTCGGACAGACTGGGACCGACTCGTGCAGGTGTTCAGTCCTCCCGAGTTCGGAGAGGACATAGGTAATATTGATGAAGCTGTGGAGGAGCTGGTAAGCTCCGTGCAAACGGCTATCACACTGGCTGTACCTCGAATAGCGAGATACATCTGCAGGGAGTCCACCCCATGGACCCCTGAATTGACTGTGCTCAAACGGTCAGTCAGAAGGGCGCGAAGCAACTACCAAAGGAGCTTTGCCCATGACGAACGACAATACCACCTGCGTATTTATCGTCGTCTGAAGCAGAGATACAAGGATCAGTTGGACATTACAAGGCGCCAATCCTGGGAAAGATTTGTGAACGATCAGCTGGGAACAGACCCTTGGGGAGTTCCTTACAAAATCGTTCGAGAAAAAATAAGATCGCCCATGATGCTGACTACGCTACGTGCTGGGGATGGAGACATGACCAAGAATTGGGAAGAAACAGCAAGGTTGTTGTTGGATACAT
>NW_025728643.1:140000-145000 GCF_021461385.2 Schistocerca piceifrons
AATATATATACAACTGTCCGTATACATGCTGAAAGAGTCTGCCCACAATGGGAACCACACGTCAGCCAGCCACTCTGATCACGCACCACTCTCTGCTTCTAACGGGCGCACATACAATATGTAAGCACCAGCATGGAACAACATCCAGTGCATCCTCTCCGCCACATTACACAATCCACACTATCACAACCAGACCAGGAGGTCCATGCGGAAAATACAATATCCCACCCTTTCGACATCCACCATTGCGCAGATCAGGCACCAACACCCACACATGTCCTATACAACGGTGCACCCAACATCACAATAGTACCTCCTGTCACAGCGCACAAACAATGACATGAGTCAAAGACACAGGTCTGACACAAGCATAGAATTGGAGCGCCGCCTCTAATAAGCCAAAGGTGCATCCTGACGTGACAAATCTGATCATGTCACAAGCATTCACTTACTATAATCACTATCAACGAACCTGCCGCCCCCGCCCCCCCCTACACCTTTCCTTACAACAACGTGTAACCTAACCTAACCTAACCTATGTTGTACCTTAACCTAACCTATGTTGTACCTTAACCTAACCTATGTTGTACCTTAACCTAACCTATGTTGTACCTTAACCTAACCTATGTTGTACCTTAACCTAACCTATGTTGTACCTTAACCTAACCTATGTTGTGCCTTAACCTAACCTATGTTGTGCCTTAACCTAACCTATGTTGTGCCTTAACCTAACCTATGTTGTGCCTTAACCTAACCTATGTTGTGCCTTAACCTAACCTATGTTGTGCCTTAACCTAACCTATGTTGTGCCTTAACCTAACCTATGTTGTGCCTTAACCTAACCTATGTTGTGCCTTAACCTAACCCATGTTGTGCCTTAACCTAACCCATGTTGTGCCTTAACCTAACCCATGTTGTGCCTTAACCTAACCCATGTTGTGCCTTAACCTAACCCATGTTGTGCCTTAACCTAACCCATGTTGTGCCTTAACCTAACCCATGTTGTGCCTTAACCTAACCCATGTTGTGCCTTAACCTAACCCATGTTGTGCCTTAACCTAACCCATGTTGTGCCTTAACCTAACCCATGTTGTGCCTTAACCTAACCCATGTTGTGCCTTAACCTAACCCATGTTGTGCCTTAACCTAACCCATGTTGTGCCTTAACCTAACCCATGTTGTGCCTTAACCTAACCCATGTTGTGCCTTAACCTAACCCATGTTGTGCCTTAACCTAACCCATGTTGTGCCTTAACCTAACCCATGTTGTGCCTTAACCTAACCCATGTTGTGCCTTAACCTAACCCATGTTGTGCCTTAACCTAACCCATGTTGTGCCTTAACCTAACCCATGTTGTGCCTTAACCTAACCCATGTTGTGCCTTAACCTAACCCATGTTGTGCCTTAACCTAACCCATGTTGTGCCTTAACCTAACCCATGTTGTGCCTTAACCTAACCCATGTTGTGCCTTAACCTAACCCATGTTGTGCCTTAACCTAACCTATGTTGTGCCTTAACCTAACCTATGTTGTGCCTTAACCTAACCCATGTTGTGCCTTAACCTAACCCATGTTGTGCCTTAACCTAACCCATGTTGTGCCTTAACCTAACCCATGTTGTGCCTTAACCTAACCCATGTTGTGCCTTAACCTAACCCATGTTGTGCCTTAACCTAACCCATGTTGTGCCTTAACCTAACCCATGTTGTGCCTTAACCTAACCCATGTTGTGCCTTAACCTAACCCATGTTGTGCCTTAACCTAACCCATGTTGTGCCTTAACCTAACCCATGTTGTGCCTTAACCTAACCCATGTTGTGCCTTAACCTAACCCATGTCGTGCCTTAACCTAACCCATGTCGTGCCTTAACCTAACCCACGTCGTGCCTTAACCTAACCCACGTCGTGCCTTAACCTAACCCACGTTGTCGCCTAACGTAACCCACGTTGTCGCCTAAACCTGCTCTGTAATTGTTATACGACTCGTTCAATTAGTGTAGTGTTGCCCACCCGCAACCCTCGCAATATAGTTCGCTACTCGCACTCCCCGCTCCCCTGTGTATCGCTTCATGTTAAACACCTTGCAAGTCTTGCTCACTTTCCACATGCTCCTGCTGTACACTGTAATGTGGATGGCAGCAGGACGTACATGCCGCCCCTCCCCACGTCCCCACCTTGCCCCCTGCCTTCGCAAGCTGGTTGGTGAGAACTTTGCATGTTCAATGCCCTCCGCATGCGACGTACTCAGGCTACGTTGTGGTGCGGCCTGTGTCAACTGTCCGCTAATGTCGTACGCGTAAACCACAATCTGTACTGCACATTCGTCCTTATGTACTGAATGATACATCGTGGCACATGTGTGACCGTACAACGACTGCGCCCAAAAACGGCGGACCATACAGTGCAAATATTGTGCACGCAGCTACGTGTCGTCTCCCTATGAGAGCTGGATTGCAGTGTGGTACGCCATAGAGACGTGTGGGAGGAACGGACGCCGTGGATGGCGATCAGCATGAGCTGTCTGTTGATGTATTCGGACCTAGTCGTCTCTCCTCACACACCGTGATGGCATGGTGCACCGCGTTCCATATCTGCGACATGCTACAGAGGCCGGTTGACAGTCGTTCGAGCAATGGACATCGCATACGTACGGGGGCCACCTTCCACGTATTGTCTAGGCGTGCACATTTTGTTGCGTGTATGTGGGCAGACGTAGTGTGGCGTGACACCTGACACAGGCATGCAATAATCGTGGAAGTTGCAAATGGCGATGGACGCCTGCGTTTTCTGGTGAAGTTACGCAAATGAACAAATGGTAACCTGTTGTGGTGCGGTTGTTCTCGCTAGGGGTGAATCGGTGATGGCGACGATAGGTTGAGGTACTAACCGGTTGTTCCAGCGATACCCACCATGCCGACGAAACTGAACGGCATCTGGGTGTGAAGCGATACGCGGCGGTGGCTGGGTGGGACCGTCCCCGGCCGGTGAGGGGGCGCCTCCCGGCGTGCTGGCCGCGCGGTGCGTGGGCGCACGCGCTACAGCCGGCTGGTGGGGGCGGCCAGTGGCAGGCGCGCCGGCCGACGGACGCGGCAGGCGTCGCAGCTGCGCGCCGGCGCACCCTGCGCGCGGCGCCGTGCGGCCAAAGTAGGTCCTCGCGGGCCCGGTGCGAAGCGCGGTGGACATCTTCAGTGTGCTGGTCCGATTGAGGACTGTGTGCGTTGAGGATGCGCTGCCGCCCGGCGCTCGGCGCCGCGACGCCGTCTGCTGCTCGGTCGCCCCAGCGGTTCTCGCTGGTGGTTTGTATCGCAGCTGTGCGGATGTGTTGGCGCGTGCGCTGTGCTGGGAGAGTTCGCTTCGGCACCCAAGTGGGGCTTTTGTCCTTCTGTGGCGCTGGCGTTGGAGCTGCCGGTCACCGTAGGTGGCGCGTGTTGTCTCCCGCCGGCAATGCCACGACAGCACGCTCCCGGGCCTCTGTCGGCAGCGGCAAGCTCAGTTGGGAGCACGGGTGGTCGCACCGAAAGCGTCTACTCGCCTAACTCCGGGCGATTGCGCCTCTCTCGAACCCGACCAAGTACTTGGGACGGCGCTGCGCGCCGCCGGGACCTGAGAGGGTTTCGAGGTGTATTGTGCAGGGGAGCTCAGCCTCCTCCTGTTTGCAGAATGATTGAGCGGACGCTTGCGTGTTCGCGCGGGCCCCCGGGACACACTCCCGGGCGGCCGGCTGCTCAGCTCTAGTTGACGCAGCTCCCTGGTTGATCCTGCCAGTAGTCATATGCTTGTCTCAAAGATTAAGCCATGCATGTCTCAGTACAAGCCGCATTAAGGTGAAACCGCGAATGGCTCATTAAATCAGTTATGGTTCCTTAGATCGTACCCACGTTACTTGGATAACTGTGGTAATTCTAGAGCTAATACATGCAAACAGAGTCCCGACCAGAGATGGAAGGGACGCTTTTATTAGATCAAAACCAATCGGTCGGCTCGTCCGGTCCGTTTGCCTTGGTGACTCTGAATAACTTTGGGCTGATCGCACGGTCCTCGTACCGGCGACGCATCTTTCAAATGTCTGCCTTATCAACTGTCGATGGTAGGTTCTGCGCCTACCATGGTTGTAACGGGTAACGGGGAATCAGGGTTCGATTCCGGAGAGGGAGCCTGAGAAACGGCTACCACATCCAAGGAAGGCAGCAGGCGCGCAAATTACCCACTCCCGGCACGGGGAGGTAGTGACGAAAAATAACGATACGGGACTCATCCGAGGCCCCGTAATCGGAATGAGTACACTTTAAATCCTTTAACGAGTATCTATTGGAGGGCAAGTCTGGTGCCAGCAGCCGCGGTAATTCCAGCTCCAATAGCGTATATTAAAGTTGTTGCGGTTAAAAAGCTCGTAGTTGGATTTGTGTCCCACGCTGTTGGTTCACCGCCCGTCGGTGTTTAACTGGCATGTATCGTGGGACGTCCTGCCGGTGGGGCGAGCCGAAGGCGTGCGACCGCCCCGTGCGTGCTCGTGCGTCCCGAGGCGGACCCCGTTGAAATCCTACCAGGGTGCTCTTTATTGAGTGTCTCGGTGGGCCGGCACGTTTACTTTGAACAAATTAGAGTGCTTAAAGCAGGCAAGCCCGCCTGAATACTGTGTGCATGGAATAATGGAATAGGACCTCGGTTCTATTTTGTTGGTTTTCGGAACCCGAGGTAATGATTAATAGGGACAGGCGGGGGCATTCGTATTGCGACGTTAGAGGTGAAATTCTTGGATCGTCGCAAGACGAACAGAAGCGAAAGCATTTGCCAAGTATGTTTTCATTAATCAAGAACGAAAGTTAGAGGTTCGAAGGCGATCAGATACCGCCCTAGTTCTAACCATAAACGATGCCAGCCAGCGATCCGCCGCAGTTCCTCCGATGACTCGGCGGGCAGCCTCCGGGAAACCAAAGCTTTTGGGTTCCGGGGGAAGTATGGTTGCAAAGCTGAAACTTAAAGGAATTGACGGAAGGGC
>NW_025728643.1:152500-155000 GCF_021461385.2 Schistocerca piceifrons
TCCTTACAACAACGTGTAACCTAACCTAACCTAACCTATGTTGTACCTTAACCTAACCTATGTTGTACCTTAACCTAACCTATGTTGTACCTTAACCTAACCTATGTTGTGCCTTAACCTAACCTATGTTGTGCCTTAACCTAACCTATGTTGTGCCTTAACCTAACCTATGTTGTGCCTTAACCTAACCTATGTTGTGCCTTAACCTAACCTATGTTGTGCCTTAACCTAACCTATGTTGTGCCTTAACCTAACCTATGTTGTGCCTTAACCTAACCTATGTTGTGCCTTAACCTAACCTATGTTGTGCCTTAACCTAACCCATGTTGTGCCTTAACCTAACCCATGTTGTGCCTTAACCTAACCCATGTTGTGCCTTAACCTAACCCATGTTGTGCCTTAACCTAACCCATGTTGTGCCTTAACCTAACCCATGTTGTGCCTTAACCTAACCCATGTTGTGCCTTAACCTAACCCATGTTGTGCCTTAACCTAACCCATGTTGTGCCTTAACCTAACCCATGTTGTGCCTTAACCTAACCCATGTTGTGCCTTAACCTAACCCATGTTGTGCCTTAACCTAACCCATGTTGTGCCTTAACCTAACCCATGTTGTGCCTTAACCTAACCCATGTTGTGCCTTAACCTAACCCATGTTGTGCCTTAACCTAACCCATGTTGTGCCTTAACCTAACCCATGTTGTGCCTTAACCTAACCCATGTTGTGCCTTAACCTAACCCATGTTGTGCCTTAACCTAACCCATGTTGTGCCTTAACCTAACCCATGTTGTGCCTTAACCTAACCCATGTTGTGCCTTAACCTAACCCATGTTGTGCCTTAACCTAACCCATGTTGTGCCTTAACCTAACCCATGTTGTGCCTTAACCTAACCCATGTCGTGCCTTAACCTAACCCATGTCGTGCCTTAACCTAACCCATGTCGTGCCTTAACCTAACCCATGTCGTGCCTTAACCTAACCCATGTCGTGCCTTAACCTAACCCATGTCGTGCCTTAACCTAACCCATGTCGTGCCTTAACCTAACCCATGTCGTGCCTTAACCTAACCCACGTCGTGCCTTAACCTAACCCACGTCGTGCCTTAACCTAACCCACGTCGTGCCTTAACCTAACCCACGTTGTCGCCTAACGTAACCCACGTTGTCGCCTAAACCTGCTCTGTAATTGTTATACGACTCGTTCAATTAGTGTAGTGTTGCCCACCCGCAACCCTCGCAATATAGTTCGCTACTCGCACTCCCCGCTCCCCTGTGTATCGCTTCATGTTAAACACCTTGCAAGTCTTGCTCACTTTCCACATGCTCCTGCTGTACACTGTAATGTGGATGGCAGCAGGACGTACATGCCGCCCCTCCCCACGTCCCCACCTTGCCCCCTGCCTTCGCAAGCTGGTTGGTGAGAACTTTGCATGTTCAATGCCCTCCGCATGCGACGTACTCAGGCTACGTTGTGGTGCGGCCTGTGTCAACTGTCCGCTAATGTCGTACGCGTAAACCACAATCTGTACTGCACATTCGTCCTTATGTACTGAATGATACATCGTGGCACATGTGTGACCGTACAACGACTGCGCCCAAAAACGGCGGACCATACAGTGCAAATATTGTGCACGCAGCTACGTGTCGTCTCCCTATGAGAGCTGGATTGCAGTGTGGTACGCCATAGAGACGTGTGGGAGGAACGGACGCCGTGGATGGCGATCAGCATGAGCTGTCTGTTGATGTATTCGGACCTAGTCGTCTCTCCTCACACACCGTGATGGCATGGTGCACCGCGTTCCATATCTGCGACATGCTACAGAGGCCGGTTGACAGTCGTTCGAGCAATGGACATCGCATACGTACGGGGGCCACCTTCCACGTATTGTCTAGGCGTGCACATTTTGTTGCGTGTATGTGGGCAGACGTAGTGTGGCGTGACACCTGACACAGGCATGCAATAATCGTGGAAGTTGCAAATGGCGATGGACGCCTGCGTTTTCTGGTGAAGTTACGCAAATGAACAAATGGTAACCTGTTGTGGTGCGGTTGTTCTCGCTAGGGGTGAATCGGTGATGGCGACGATAGGTTGAGGTACTAACCGGTTGTTCCAGCGATACCCACCATGCCGACGAAACTGAACGGCATCTGGGTGTGAAGCGATACGCGGCGGTGGCTGGGTGGGACCGTCCCCGGCCGGTGAGGGGGCGCCTCCCGGCGTGCTGGCCGCGCGGTGCGTGGGCGCACGCGCTACAGCCGGCTGGTGGGGGCGGCCAGTGGCAGGCGCGCCGGCCGACGGACGCGGCAGGCGTCGCAGCTGCGCGCCGGCGCACCCTGCGCGCGGCGCCGTGCGGCCAAAGTAGGTCCTCGCGGGCCCGGTGCGAAGCGCGGTGGACATCTTCAGTGTGCTGGTCCGATTGAGGACTGTGTGCGTTGAGGATGCGCTGCCGCCCGGCGCTCGGCGCCGCGACGCCGTCTGCTGCTCGGTCGCCCCAGCGGT
>NW_025728643.1:165000-167500 GCF_021461385.2 Schistocerca piceifrons
GTTGTGCCTTAACCTAACCCATGTTGTGCCTTAACCTAACCCATGTTGTGCCTTAACCTAACCCATGTTGTGCCTTAACCTAACCCATGTTGTGCCTTAACCTAACCCATGTTGTGCCTTAACCTAACCCATGTTGTGCCTTAACCTAACCCATGTTGTGCCTTAACCTAACCCATGTTGTGCCTTAACCTAACCCATGTTGTGCCTTAACCTAACCCATGTTGTGCCTTAACCTAACCCATGTTGTGCCTTAACCTAACCCATGTTGTGCCTTAACCTAACCCATGTTGTGCCTTAACCTAACCCATGTCGTGCCTTAACCTAACCCATGTCGTGCCTTAACCTAACCCACGTCGTGCCTTAACCTAACCCACGTCGTGCCTTAACCTAACCCACGTTGTCGCCTAACGTAACCCACGTTGTCGCCTAAACCTGCTCTGTAATTGTTATACGACTCGTTCAATTAGTGTAGTGTTGCCCACCCGCAACCCTCGCAATATAGTTCGCTACTCGCACTCCCCGCTCCCCTGTGTATCGCTTCATGTTAAACACCTTGCAAGTCTTGCTCACTTTCCACATGCTCCTGCTGTACACTGTAATGTGGATGGCAGCAGGACGTACATGCCGCCCCTCCCCACGTCCCCACCTTGCCCCCTGCCTTCGCAAGCTGGTTGGTGAGAACTTTGCATGTTCAATGCCCTCCGCATGCGACGTACTCAGGCTACGTTGTGGTGCGGCCTGTGTCAACTGTCCGCTAATGTCGTACGCGTAAACCACAATCTGTACTGCACATTCGTCCTTATGTACTGAATGATACATCGTGGCACATGTGTGACCGTACAACGACTGCGCCCAAAAACGGCGGACCATACAGTGCAAATATTGTGCACGCAGCTACGTGTCGTCTCCCTATGAGAGCTGGATTGCAGTGTGGTACGCCATAGAGACGTGTGGGAGGAACGGACGCCGTGGATGGCGATCAGCATGAGCTGTCTGTTGATGTATTCGGACCTAGTCGTCTCTCCTCACACACCGTGATGGCATGGTGCACCGCGTTCCATATCTGCGACATGCTACAGAGGCCGGTTGACAGTCGTTCGAGCAATGGACATCGCATACGTACGGGGGCCACCTTCCACGTATTGTCTAGGCGTGCACATTTTGTTGCGTGTATGTGGGCAGACGTAGTGTGGCGTGACACCTGACACAGGCATGCAATAATCGTGGAAGTTGCAAATGGCGATGGACGCCTGCGTTTTCTGGTGAAGTTACGCAAATGAACAAATGGTAACCTGTTGTGGTGCGGTTGTTCTCGCTAGGGGTGAATCGGTGATGGCGACGATAGGTTGAGGTACTAACCGGTTGTTCCAGCGATACCCACCATGCCGACGAAACTGAACGGCATCTGGGTGTGAAGCGATACGCGGCGGTGGCTGGGTGGGACCGTCCCCGGCCGGTGAGGGGGCGCCTCCCGGCGTGCTGGCCGCGCGGTGCGTGGGCGCACGCGCTACAGCCGGCTGGTGGGGGCGGCCAGTGGCAGGCGCGCCGGCCGACGGACGCGGCAGGCGTCGCAGCTGCGCGCCGGCGCACCCTGCGCGCGGCGCCGTGCGGCCAAAGTAGGTCCTCGCGGGCCCGGTGCGAAGCGCGGTGGACATCTTCAGTGTGCTGGTCCGATTGAGGACTGTGTGCGTTGAGGATGCGCTGCCGCCCGGCGCTCGGCGCCGCGACGCCGTCTGCTGCTCGGTCGCCCCAGCGGTTCTCGCTGGTGGTTTGTATCGCAGCTGTGCGGATGTGTTGGCGCGTGCGCTGTGCTGGGAGAGTTCGCTTCGGCACCCAAGTGGGGCTTTTGTCCTTCTGTGGCGCTGGCGTTGGAGCTGCCGGTCACCGTAGGTGGCGCGTGTTGTCTCCCGCCGGCAATGCCACGACAGCACGCTCCCGGGCCTCTGTCGGCAGCGGCAAGCTCAGTTGGGAGCACGGGTGGTCGCACCGAAAGCGTCTACTCGCCTAACTCCGGGCGATTGCGCCTCTCTCGAACCCGACCAAGTACTTGGGACGGCGCTGCGCGCCGCCGGGACCTGAGAGGGTTTCGAGGTGTATTGTGCAGGGGAGCTCAGCCTCCTCCTGTTTGCAGAATGATTGAGCGGACGCTTGCGTGTTCGCGCGGGCCCCCGGGACACACTCCCGGGCGGCCGGCTGCTCAGCTCTAGTTGACGCAGCTCCCTGGTTGATCCTGCCAGTAGTCATATGCTTGTCTCAAAGATTAAGCCATGCATGTCTCAGTACAAGCCGCATTAAGGTGAAACCGCGAATGGCTCATTAAATCAGTTATGGTTCCTTAGATCGTACCCACGTTACTTGGATAACTGTGGTAATTCTAGAGCTAATACATGCAAACAGAGTCCCGACCAGAGATGGAAGGGACGCTTTTATTAGATCAAAACCAATCGGTCGGCTCGTCCGGTCCGTTTGCCTTGGTGACTCTGAATAACTTTGGGCTGAT
>NW_025728643.1:175000-180076 GCF_021461385.2 Schistocerca piceifrons
CCGTGGACCGGCAATGACTCCACCCGCACCCGTTCGTGCACCACCCCAACCGCCAAACGCGCACCTCCAGCGGATGAACGGCGGACGTTTCCCGCACTCGTAAAGTGCAATCCACCCCTATAACGTGCGTTTCATGAAGAGTTATTGCCAATATGCGACATTCCCGCTGTCCCTATACATGAGCCGCGACCTGTACCACTTACGAGCGAGAGACGCGATCGCGTTGCTCACTGTACGGCGTCCGATACCGAGCCATCAGCATGTCGGTCCCCATGCGCGTTGCACTCGCACTCGCAGTCGCAAAAACGTGGGGCAAATATATTACGCGGAAGAGTTATAACAGACCGAGCCCCACTGCATGAGGGGAGTCTTTGTCACTAATGTACACAGATGGAACATTTTGGACTGGAACCAGATTACCCGTACACACGGCGCTGATTAGTAATCAATGCAGAGCCATCAAACTACAGAATATATATACAACTGTCCGTATACATGCTGAAAGAGTCTGCCCACAATGGGAACCACACGTCAGCCAGCCACTCTGATCACGCACCACTCTCTGCTTCTAACGGGCGCACATACAATATGTAAGCACCAGCATGGAACAACATCCAGTGCATCCTCTCCGCCACATTACACAATCCACACTATCACAACCAGACCAGGAGGTCCATGCGGAAAATACAATATCCCACCCTTTCGACATCCACCATTGCGCAGATCAGGCACCAACACCCACACATGTCCTATACAACGGTGCACCCAACATCACAATAGTACCTCCTGTCACAGCGCACAAACAATGACATGAGTCAAAGACACAGGTCTGACACAAGCATAGAATTGGAGCGCCGCCTCTAATAAGCCAAAGGTGCATCCTGACGTGACAAATCTGATCATGTCACAAGCATTCACTTACTATAATCACTATCAACGAACCTGCCGCCCCCGCCCCCCCCTACACCTTTCCTTACAACAACGTGTAACCTAACCTAACCTAACCTATGTTGTACCTTAACCTAACCTATGTTGTACCTTAACCTAACCTATGTTGTACCTTAACCTAACCTATGTTGTACCTTAACCTAACCTATGTTGTACCTTAACCTAACCTATGTTGTGCCTTAACCTAACCTATGTTGTGCCTTAACCTAACCTATGTTGTGCCTTAACCTAACCTATGTTGTGCCTTAACCTAACCTATGTTGTGCCTTAACCTAACCTATGTTGTGCCTTAACCTAACCTATGTTGTGCCTTAACCTAACCTATGTTGTGCCTTAACCTAACCTATGTTGTGCCTTAACCTAACCTATGTTGTGCCTTAACCTAACCCATGTTGTGCCTTAACCTAACCCATGTTGTGCCTTAACCTAACCCATGTTGTGCCTTAACCTAACCCATGTTGTGCCTTAACCTAACCCATGTTGTGCCTTAACCTAACCCATGTTGTGCCTTAACCTAACCCATGTTGTGCCTTAACCTAACCCATGTTGTGCCTTAACCTAACCCATGTTGTGCCTTAACCTAACCCATGTTGTGCCTTAACCTAACCCATGTTGTGCCTTAACCTAACCCATGTTGTGCCTTAACCTAACCCATGTTGTGCCTTAACCTAACCCATGTTGTGCCTTAACCTAACCCATGTTGTGCCTTAACCTAACCCATGTTGTGCCTTAACCTAACCCATGTTGTGCCTTAACCTAACCCATGTTGTGCCTTAACCTAACCCATGTTGTGCCTTAACCTAACCCATGTTGTGCCTTAACCTAACCCATGTTGTGCCTTAACCTAACCCATGTTGTGCCTTAACCTAACCCATGTTGTGCCTTAACCTAACCCATGTTGTGCCTTAACCTAACCCATGTTGTGCCTTAACCTAACCCATGTTGTGCCTTAACCTAACCTATGTTGTGCCTTAACCTAACCCATGTTGTGCCTTAACCTAACCCATGTTGTGCCTTAACCTAACCCATGTTGTGCCTTAACCTAACCCATGTTGTGCCTTAACCTAACCCATGTTGTGCCTTAACCTAACCCATGTTGTGCCTTAACCTAACCCATGTTGTGCCTTAACCTAACCCATGTTGTGCCTTAACCTAACCCATGTTGTGCCTTAACCTAACCCATGTTGTGCCTTAACCTAACCCATGTTGTGCCTTAACCTAACCCATGTTGTGCCTTAACCTAACCCATGTCGTGCCTTAACCTAACCCATGTCGTGCCTTAACCTAACCCACGTCGTGCCTTAACCTAACCCACGTTGTCGCCTAACGTAACCCACGTTGTCGCCTAAACCTGCTCTGTAATTGTTATACGACTCGTTCAATTAGTGTAGTGTTGCCCACCCGCAACCCTCGCAATATAGTTCGCTACTCGCACTCCCCCGCTCCCCTGTGTATCGCTTCATGTTAAACACCTTGCAAGTCTTGCTCACTTTCCACATGCTCCTGCTGTACACTGTAATGTGGATGGCAGCAGGACGTACATGCCGCCCCTCCCCACGTCCCCACCTTGCCCCCTGCCTTCGCAAGCTGGTTGGTGAGAACTTTGCATGTTCAATGCCCTCCGCATGCGACGTACTCAGGCTACGTTGTGGTGCGGCCTGTGTCAACTGTCCGCTAATGTCGTACGCGTAAACCACAATCTGTACTGCACATTCGTCCTTATGTACTGAATGATACATCGTGGCACATGTGTGACCGTACAACGACTGCGCCCAAAAACGGCGGACCATACAGTGCAAATATTGTGCACGCAGCTACGTGTCGTCTCCCTATGAGAGCTGGATTGCAGTGTGGTACGCCATAGAGACGTGTGGGAGGAACGGACGCCGTGGATGGCGATCAGCATGAGCTGTCTGTTGATGTATTCGGACCTAGTCGTCTCTCCTCACACACCGTGATGGCATGGTGCACCGCGTTCCATATCTGCGACATGCTACAGAGGCCGGTTGACAGTCGTTCGAGCAATGGACATCGCATACGTACGGGGGCCACCTTCCACGTATTGTCTAGGCGTGCACATTTTGTTGCGTGTATGTGGGCAGACGTAGTGTGGCGTGACACCTGACACAGGCATGCAATAATCGTGGAAGTTGCAAATGGCGATGGGACGCCTGCGTTTTCTGGTGAAGTTACGCAAATGAACAAATGGTAACCTGTTGTGGTGCGGTTGTTCTCGCTAGGGGTGAATCGGTGATGGCGACGATAGGTTGAGGTACTAACCGGTTGTTCCAGCGATACCCACCATGCCGACGAAACTGAACGGCATCTGGGTGTGAAGCGATACGCGGCGGTGGCTGGGTGGGACCGTCCCCGGCCGGTGAGGGGGCGCCTCCCGGCGTGCTGGCCGCGCGGTGCGTGGGCGCACGCGCTACAGCCGGCTGGTGGGGGCGGCCAGTGGCAGGCGCGCCGGCCGACGGACGCGGCAGGCGTCGCAGCTGCGCGCCGGCGCACCCTGCGCGCGGCGCCGTGCGGCCAAAGTAGGTCCTCGCGGGCCCGGTGCGAAGCGCGGTGGACATCTTCAGTGTGCTGGTCCGATTGAGGACTGTGTGCGTTGAGGATGCGCTGCCGCCCGGCGCTCGGCGCCGCGACGCCGTCTGCTGCTCGGTCGCCCCAGCGGTTCTCGCTGGTGGTTTGTATCGCAGCTGTGCGGATGTGTTGGCGCGTGCGCTGTGCTGGGAGAGTTCGCTTCGGCACCCAAGTGGGGCTTTTGTCCTTCTGTGGCGCTGGCGTTGGAGCTGCCGGTCACCGTAGGTGGCGCGTGTTGTCTCCCGCCGGCAATGCCACGACAGCACGCTCCCGGGCCTCTGTCGGCAGCGGCAAGCTCAGTTGGGAGCACGGGTGGTCGCACCGAAAGCGTCTACTCGCCTAACTCCGGGCGATTGCGCCTCTCTCGAACCCGACCAAGTACTTGGGACGGCGCTGCGCGCCGCCGGGACCTGAGAGGGTTTCGAGGTGTATTGTGCAGGGGAGCTCAGCCTCCTCCTGTTTGCAGAATGATTGAGCGGACGCTTGCGTGTTCGCGCGGGCCCCCGGGACACACTCCCGGGCGGCCGGCTGCTCAGCTCTAGTTGACGCAGCTCCCTGGTTGATCCTGCCAGTAGTCATATGCTTGTCTCAAAGATTAAGCCATGCATGTCTCAGTACAAGCCGCATTAAGGTGAAACCGCGAATGGCTCATTAAATCAGTTATGGTTCCTTAGATCGTACCCACGTTACTTGGATAACTGTGGTAATTCTAGAGCTAATACATGCAAACAGAGTCCCGACCAGAGATGGAAGGGACGCTTTTATTAGATCAAAACCAATCGGTCGGCTCGTCCGGTCCGTTTGCCTTGGTGACTCTGAATAACTTTGGGCTGATCGCACGGTCCTCGTACCGGCGACGCATCTTTCAAATGTCTGCCTTATCAACTGTCGATGGTAGGTTCTGCGCCTACCATGGTTGTAACGGGTAACGGGGAATCAGGGTTCGATTCCGGAGAGGGAGCCTGAGAAACGGCTACCACATCCAAGGAAGGCAGCAGGCGCGCAAATTACCCACTCCCGGCACGGGGAGGTAGTGACGAAAAATAACGATACGGGACTCATCCGAGGCCCCGTAATCGGAATGAGTACACTTTAAATCCTTTAACGAGTATCTATTGGAGGGCAAGTCTGGTGCCAGCAGCCGCGGTAATTCCAGCTCCAATAGCGTATATTAAAGTTGTTGCGGTTAAAAAGCTCGTAGTTGGATTTGTGTCCCACGCTGTTGGTTCACCGCCCGTCGGTGTTTAACTGGCATGTATCGTGGGACGTCCTGCCGGTGGGGCGAGCCGAAGGCGTGCGACCGCCCCGTGCGTGCTCGTGCGTCCCGAGGCGGACCCCGTTGAAATCCTACCAGGGTGCTCTTTATTGAGTGTCTCGGTGGGCCGGCACGTTTACTTTGAACAAATTAGAGTGCTTAAAGCAGGCAAGCCCGCCTGAATACTGTGTGCATGGAATAATGGAATAGGACCCTCGGTTCTATTTTGTTGGTTTTCGGAACCCGAGGTAATGATTAATAGGGACAGGCGGGGGCATTCGTATTGC